>NC_091929.1:33694417-33839417 GCF_041260155.1 Ptychodera flava
CAGTGACGTTTCGTACGTGCACTTATATTTGAATTGTCAACTTTCAACAGGCGGTGTTCTGTTGTATTGTGTGATGTGTGTGTTTTTGCGCAATACTGGCTACTTCTCTATCTCTTCTTCAGCGAATTCGAACATTTACACTGACAGGTAGATTAATTACATGTAATTTACTACATTACTTGTGATTCATAATTATGACGCTTCAATAATATAATGAATCTACCAGTATAATGAATTATTCAGACTTTCGGTATGTTATACATGTAGGTGCCTTCGATTGGAACTTTTGGAATGTTTTATCAGTCCAAAGGGAAGTATGGCCAGTTGCATATTTTCGCAAACACTATAAATTAACGAATGATAGTAAATAATGTATCGATGATAAAAATAATATCACCCTTAAAAAGTGAAGGCTGTATTCTTCTGAAAAAGTCAATACATACTGCAAACGCATGCTTTGAAACTTCTTTCATATTTGCTGACCCTCCGGGTGAAATGACCTCAACTGTTTTTGGTAAACATGGAGAATTATAATTAGCGGGTTCAAAGTTTGTGAGTTGAAAGGCCGGTCCACCATTAATATTTTGTCCATGTCAGGAGCGTTACTAGGGAGCGTTATCTAACTTGTCGCCCGATATCGATTCCTGAAATGGTGAGTCAAATTTAGCTGCTTTTTACTTAGTGCATTTTCTCGTTGTATTTCAAAAACATTAGTCGGAAATCTTGCAAAGGGAGGCCAGTAAATTTTGTCCTGCCTGATACGCCTCTTCTTATAATATAATAAATTGGCACACTTATTGCAAATATTTTTGACCTATTAACTGCTTGATTTGAAGTTTCTCGACTAGCTGTCTAGCGCGTTAATATAATTCATGCAAGACAAGACTTGACATGGTTATGTTACTGTTTAAACCTGTGCAAAGACCGAACAAATCTAACAGTACTCAGTTTTTCTCATGAATGAAACGATTAATGCGATCTGTAGACACTGTCGCAAGATTATCACTGGATTAATTTTGACAAAGTCAACAACGAACGCACCAGCAAATTATTGCTGGTGCGATCAAAGTCATCAGATAATGGATGCAGCATGGTGATAAAACTTTTACGGAAGATTGTCAAGGGCATTGTGAAGGGGAGAAATCTTTACAAAATCATTGTTACAATGAGAGCAAGGCACCAAAGGCTGTAGTATAAATCTTTATTAGCAATCCAATAATATTCAAACGTACTAAAATAAAATAAACAAAAGCAACAAGAAACCTAGACAGAGTCTAAAACACATCTACCCAGCTCTATGAGGGCTATGTAAACTACCCCATCGCGATGGTTGAATGCAGTCATCTATTCGTAATATTTTACGCAAAAAGGGAAACTGCTAATTCTCGAAAAATAAGGTTAGGGACACTTCTTTGATAAACGATAACATTTTATTGTTATACCTCTTGAACGGTGGATTTTTACACAAAGTTGCAAAATTTGAAATAGGAAGATAGAATGCGCAATAGTCGTTCACGGCTAATTTCTTGAATGAATTCGCCGCATTTGCCATAACGATAAAAGAATAGCTCGGATGATCGTTCCGCCATAAGTAGCCATCTCTTCAGACTTTTATCGAATGTAAAAATTTCGTCAATAGGCCAGAATTCGAGTTTAGTAAACAGATTTTTGGTTTGAAATTACAGTTTTTCATTCATTGTTGTAATCCGTTGTGTTTTATGGTCATTAGGAGATATTAATGATGCGGCTTCCTCCCCGGGATTTGTACCTTTACCCGAAACAGGTTTGCTTGAAATCTGAAACAAGATAAGAAATGGAATTGAGCTTGGCGTCTGACATTCAAACTTATGATATTCTTCTCTTAAGTGGTTTGAAAATAAAAAAACACCCCGTTAAGTTTTTAATGTGTGTTTCCATTTCTGGAGTGCTTAATCAGAAATAATAACTTATAATTCCCATAATGCATTGCAATGAAATGAGACGACAGATCCCCTCTTCTTGCGCAAGGAGGGTTGCAATTCGAAATATTTTCCCTCAAGTTCTGACCCAGTATCATAAGTTGAAGAAAGACAAGGGACTGATTCAAAGAATGATAGCAATACTTGATTAAGTTTTGTCCATTATTCGGTCTGCAGTTGCCATTACCCTTTCGGAAAGTTCTGATTAACCCCAAAGCAAACACGATTCCCAGTTGTCTGTACAAAGTGGACTGACTTTGGACTATCACTGTCCACGGTCTCTCACTGGGACCTGCACTGTCAAATAAACCTTTGTTCAGGGGTTACAGTATGTTTTTCGGATCTAGCCTGGTTACATGTAAATCAGTAACGCAATCTGATTACGAAGAATTGTCAAGATTGTAGGTTATCTCGAACTTTGGTGTATAATGCTTTTGTCAACTTATAAATAATCTAAGGCATTTTATGTAGACAATGGAATGCTTTGAAATGGCCTTTTATTGACGGTATTTAAACATAAGCTGTTGGAATTACAAGAATGTATATAATATGCACAGCTGGGGAGTTTTCTAGAGCCACTTCAAACCCACTTGACGCTATTATTAATTGTATCAACTGAAATCTCGGCATCAATGCTATTTTACGACTGGCAGTAAACAATTGAATGCGTTCCAGCGATCTTAGATTAGTGCTATTCATAGTATTTAGTCCAATATTTGCTGAACTTTAAAACGTACGCTGGTACTTTAAATTCTACGCATACCTGACAAGTGTTGAGGACAAGTTATAGTCGTTGTGATATTACGGCTTTAGTCTGTCAAAGTTCAAACTTTCGTAATGATGTATTGTTCAGCGAGTTCGAAAATACTACAGCGTGCCTATACGTAACTTATCATTCAACTAGAAGAAAACACTAAGATAACAGAAGATGTCTATTTGACTGCCAATGTAAATGCCACTTAATCAAGCAATATTCCAATAACATTTATACACTGCAAATTTTTCTGTTTTGCGAGCCAGCTAAATTCAAGCCAAAAATAAACCAGCTTGTTTGTCAATAAACGGATTGTTTCGAGTTGTGAATTTTGGCTTATTTGTGGCTTTCTGGCATGCCAAGTCTGGTTTCTGTGCATGCCAGTTTGGTTTTTAATAGGGCATAATTACATGCCAAGCAAAGATCATTTCAACTTGCCAGTAAGCCAGTAAGTACTAAACAATGGTTAACAGGAGATCCACTATTATAAGAACTAGGCTTGCTAGCAAGCCATGTTTAAGATACTGTGGCTTGCCCATATACCAGATAATGCTGAACTGTGGCTTTTTATAAACCAATATCTCACTTCTCTGGCTCAATGGTAAGCCAATTCTAGTTCCATCTTGTTTAAAGATAAGCCAATATTAGTGCAATGTGTCTAATTCTGGTTTACAGGCAAGCCACTTAAGGATTCCTCTGGTTTACCAACAAGCCATTACAAGCTGGATTGCAGGTATGCCACTCTAGGGCTTTTGTATGGCTTGCTGACAAACCAGTTCAATATGAATTATCATGGGGGAATAATTATTTCTGACCATTCTTCAAATTTAATTTGGATTTCATCAAATTTTGCAGATACAGGGGAGGATTATCATCTAATGAAATGGCCTATTGGGCCCTCTATGGGATGGACTAGAAAACTAGAGGACTAGAAAACATCTGAAACACAAACAACTGCTGAAGTAGTTAGAAATCCTGAAATAGTTAGAAATCCTGCAAGCTACATTAAAAAACAAAAATCATCAAAATGAATTCAGACTAACATTTATTTCAAGTTACAGGAAAAGAAACAGTAATTGTTGCAACATAATTAAATCTAATACTTACAAGGGTATACTCACTAAAATAACATTTTTATGAATGCTCTTGTAAAATCATATTGATAACATAATTTGATGTTACAAAGTTTACCTTATGCATCTGATGCAAAATTGCTAGCTTTTCACCGGAAAATCCTCTGCACACTACAGACCATTCATAACTGTCAGCCCATTTACTTCACATCCCAGCTTTGTCAAGCCAGAAGTACTCTAAAAATTGACATGTTCCTTTCACACATCTGATGTAATCAAAGTTTGAAACCCTAAATAATTAAGCAAACCTAGCACAAGATTGTCTCTTTCCATGCTGCAGAATATTACACCTTCAAGAAACAACACAAACTGCTTGCTCCTTCTTAGACGAGCATACCTAAACAGGGCTGTTGGTTTGCATCTCGTCCTCAGAACGTGAGTTTTCAAGCATCCTGGAATATAAAGATGTAAACATTCAAAATTTGAGTTGCATGATTAGATCCTGGTAAAACCCTTAGTGCCAAGCTACTAGTACAATGAGGGTAAGGCCTACCTTCTGGTATGTTTAGTGAATTTGTACAAGTATATTGGAATGTTCATTGGTAGCATTCTAAATTACAGTCATGCTCTTAAACACATATTTGACTGCAGGAACAATTATCAAGTCTTTCATGGTACACCAATAATCTGACATGACTGCTCAGGGTAAAGTCTCTTAGCATGAAAAAGATACATGTAGCTCTTACAAGTTATTGTCATATCATAGGCTTTGCTGCATCACTGCACTGGCAAAAAATGTGCAAAACTATGGTTTGAATGTCATGATAATGAATATCAATTCTAGAATATCAAAATGAATTTATTACAAGGCAAGATATTTTAGAGTCACAGTGCAATGTCCTTTTGAGACTTGCAAATAAGTTGGAAAGACCTTTGAGAAAGCATTTTATCACTCTGGCTATGCAACAGTCATCATTGATGATATACTTTACATGTATGTAGTTTGAAATATGTAAATGAGGCTCCATTTACTGTAACCTTTGGCTGCTTTTTCAGTATACCAGTACTGTTTATCAACTTCAGTTTCTTGGCCTACTTTCCACAGCATACTAAAATGCCAAGTATTATGTTTATAAACACAATCTGTATATTCCATCATTTTTATAATTGGCAAATGAATTCTTGTCAGGCCCTAAATGAAATTTTGAACAAAAGCAATGCTACATGTACATAATGTACTGAGAAGCTAAAGATTCGGAATTTCATCATGCTTCAATGACTTGAATGGGAAAATGCAGTTGATAAGCAGAACAAAAATGCTGATAAAAAGCCCCCAAGATGTGGCTAATGGAGATCAGAACAACTGAACTAAGAAACAAACTACCATGTAAACATATGATTAATGTGAATGAGGGTGTGATTGATGGCCATATTGGCCTTTTGTAATAATAATTAATATAAGTATTATACAGAAATAATAACGCGAATAAAAGTAGGTCCAATTTCTGTGAAAATTTCACCATAAGGGTATTTTGTTCGAAGAGACCAAATATGATATCGATTTCACTGCCCGATGTTTCCATGGTAACCATTTTAGGGTTGAAAATTTCAGTTTTTCTAATATCCAATGAAAAGTTACTTTGATTGATATGGAAATTATATAGCGGGGGAGTTCGGGTCAGATAACACAAAATCCAGACTTATTTCAATGTTTGAGTTGCCATGGTAACTATTCTTGGATTGAAAATGTTACTTTTTTCCCTAATTCCTATTGATTGATGTAAAAATTGATAATAAGGGTTTTTCTGGTTAGAACACAAAAAAATCACACTCATTTTAATGTGAGATGTTTCCATGGCAACCATTCAGGAGTAAAAATTACCAGTTTTTCAAAGATTCAACCTAAAATCAACGAATCAACAGCATGTGTTATATCAAAGGGATATTTGGGCTAGAAAGACCAAATGTCAAGTGTAAAAATCCAGTAATCAACAGAAATATTATACCAAAGGGTTATTTCGGGTTAGAAAGACAAAATATGATATCCATTTTTACTGCCCTGTGTTTCCATAGTAACCTATTTGCGTTTTAAAATTTCATTTTTTTTCCAAAGTCCATTAAAAGTAATCCAAGTTACTATGCAAATGCTCTCCTAAGTGTATTTATAACAGCATGAACTCCACGTTCATTTTTGTTTTATGTTGCCATAGTAACCATTTTGGTAACCACAGTTTTTTTTATTTAAAACCATAGACCCTCGAGAGGGTCTATGTTAAAACATAATTCACTGTTTTTTTATTTATTTTATGGATTTCTAAGTAACAACTTTTAACTTTTGTTCTATAATAATAATAACAATTGTGATTTCTTTGCCAACATTCTAGAAAGAATAATAAAGATAATGTATATTGGGGCCATTCTGGTCAAAATTATGTTTTCCGTTAATTTTAGTGTGTTAGAATTAATTTTACACAGACCAGAAATAATTTTCAAGCATTTTTAATTGTGTTTCATGCAGCCATCCCAAATAAGTTATGTGTAGTTATATGTATATTATGGCCATGAAGTGGTGCATTATTTTTTCGTGTGACTTGGCGTGACGCCATAAACTCTATGATTCTGATGATTAGCTAGTTCTCCCCTTTCCTAGCTGTGGAAACGCAGCTATCTGTTGGCGGGGTAGCGTGAGGTGTCAACGCGGGTCAAAGGTCAACCCCGCCACGGGGTTGACCTTTGACCCGCGTAGCAACTCACGACACCCCGCCAACAGATAGCTGTGTTTCCACAGCTACCCCTTTCCATGGTAGCAATGGCTAAATTTGAACATGGTCCCTGTATACCTTAAAACATTTTTTTTTTAAACCCAGCAGGCCAAGACAAGGGGAAATATTACAAGTAAAATGTTTCATGTTTAATATTGACAAGGGCTCGAAATTAACTTTTTTCCCTGGTAGTCCACTTGGGCAACCATATTCTGAAGTTGGTAGCCCGGTGACACTAGCTGGTAGCCCATGCATATTTTAGATCAGGGATATCTTTTTTCGTTAACGAGAAAAGAAAGGGGTATTTTACAAGGTTCTGCCCATGAAGTGAATTTTCTAGTCTTTTGATGTGTACTTGCACACCTTTAATGGCCAAGGCAACAGGTGTAATTGACGACAGTGGGACTCAAAAGTTTTGTGACCTATAAACAACCCGTTTCACTCTCACAGTTGTATGCAAATTTTAAAAGTCGCCATGACAACATGACAACAACATGGCCTGTTCAGCACATACTGTAGCAGGGCTAAAAATAGACCATGGCCCTTCTGTTGGGAAGAGGCATAATTTCCGTGTCATTGTGATTGATACTTTATTATCAAATTAAAATGCGACGAGAATGCGTTTTTATTGGCAATCGTTTCTTGTGCCTGTCATTCAAGTACGTCAGTTCAGATATGGAAACTTTGTTGCAAAGTTCCACCGCACGGCCGGTCATCTCCAGAACAAAGTCATACATACTATGGCAAATTTCTATGCCCAGCTGGTTTTGACTGCATTTATCTAGCTCGTCCCAAAGTGACGGACGCATCTTTCAACCATACAGCTCGGTGAAAAACGCATTTATTGATTCGCAAAAGGCCTGTGGACTCGCTTATTTTTGCACAAGTGCTACATGGACATAAGAAAAAGTTGTTGAATACTGACTGTTTCAGTGAATCCACATGTCATGATGAGAGTTCTCAAATAACAAAAAAATGTTGCCGAGCTCGAATACAAATGTCTTCTCATTTAATTACTTCATTGTTATACAAGAGTTAGCATTCCAAAGTCTGTAACCCTGATTTTTTCAAAGTTTGGAGAAGGCCGGCATTTTCATCTGAATGATTGAACGACGTGAAACGCAAAATTCCATCTCATATTATCCGGCAATATGTACAGTAGAAATACTGTATACGCTGCAGGTACGTATAAGCTTATACTCCACAAAATGGCCACAGTCGGCGTGAACTTTCTGAAAGGATTTCCTAAACGTCCTACTTGGTACCTTAGACACTCACAAGTGATATCCTGAAAAGTATTCTCTGCAGTAATTCCAGTTTCTGTCAACATGCAAAGCTCAACAACAAGATTATAGCACGAGACGTAGTGTACAGACTACACATTCAGGTAAACTCAATTGCGCATGCTCATATTGGCAGACTACACTGGCAAACGAGTGCGCATGCGTGAAGGTATATTTGCAGCAAATACACTGGCATAGACTCTCCACAGTCGCTGTGCCTTGTTTTGTGCGCGCCCACGACTGCCACGATGGGCCTGCATTCGAACACCTCTTTTTCAGAATTTCCACAGCTTCAATGAACTGTTATTAGATTTCTATATAATACTTATAGCCCCTAAACTTGTAATAATAATAATAATAATAATTAATATAAGTATTATATAGAAATAATAACGCGAATAATAATAGGTTCAATTTCCGTGAAAATTTCACCATAAGGGTATTTTGGGTCGAAAAGACCAAATATGATATCGATTTCACTGCCCCATGTTTCCATGGTAACCATTTTAGGGTTTGAAAATTTCAGTTTTTCTAATACCCCATGAAAAGTTACTTTGATTGATATGAAAATTATCTAGTGGGGAGTTCGGGTCAGAGAACACAAAAATCACACTTATTTTAATGTTTCGAGTTGCCATGGTAACTATTTTGGGATTGAAAATGTTACTTTTTCCCTAATTCCTATTAAAGAACGATTGATTGATGTAAAAATTTGATCATAAGGGTTTTTCTGGTTTGCACACCAAAAAATATCACACTCATTTTAATGTGAGATGTTTCCATGGCAACCATTCAGGAGTAAAAATTACCAGTTTTTAAAGATTTCACCTAAAATCCAGTAATCAACAGAATGTGTAATATCAAAGTGATATTTTGAGTTAGAAAGACCAAATATCCAGTGTAAAAATCCAGTAATCAACAGAAATATTATACCAAAGGGTTATTTTGGGTTAGAAAGACAAAATATGATATCAATTTTTACTGCCCTGTGTTTCCATAGTAACCTATTTGCATTTTAAAATTTCAAATTTTTTTCCAAATTCCATTAAAAGTAATCCCAGTTACTATGCAAATGCTCTCCTTAGTGTATTTATCACAGCATGAACTCCATGTTCATTTTGTTTTATGTTGCCTTGGTAACCATTTTGGAACCACAGTTTTTTTTTTAAAACCATAGACCCTCGAGAGGATCTATGCTAAAACATAATTCACTGTTTTTTATTTATTTAATGGATTTCTAAGTAACAACTAAGAAAATTTGTTCTATAATAATAATAATTGTAATTTCTTTGCCTTCATTCTAGGATGAATAGTAAACATAATGTATTTTGGGGCCATTCTGGTCAAAATATATTTTCCGTTAATTTTAGTGTGTTAGAATTAATTGTACATAGACCAGAAATAATTTTTGAAGTATTTTTTATTTTGTTTAATGCAGTCACCCCAAATAGGCTAAGTGTTATATAGTACAGTACTAACTCATTATGCATCGAATTATGTTTATGCCTTCAAATTAATTTTATGTGCTTAAAATTAATTCTACTAGTATCTCAATTAATTTTATGAACCCAATTCCCCTTATCACCCAGTGTACCATTATTTATCACAGGCAGTTACAGTAGCGCACAGTTTTTTTTATTTAAAACATAATTCACTGGTGCTTATTTATTTTATATATTATAATGAACAACGTATTAATATTCATGTTATAATAATTTATTTTGATTTCTTTGCCTCATTCCAGGAAGAATAATGAAGACAAATTATTTCTGATTGTTTAACTAAAGTAAAATTATGACCATGTAGTGGTGCATTATTTTTGTATGGCCTGGCCTGGCCATAAACTTTATGATTAGCTAGATCTCCCCTTTCCATGGTAGCAACGGCTAAATTTGAACATGGTGCCTGTATTAAACCCAGCAGGCCAAGACAAGGGGGAAATATTACAAGTTAAATGTTTCATGTTTAATACTGCCCAGGGCTCGAAATTAACTTTTTTCCCTGGTAGTCCACTTGGGCTACCATTTTCTGAAGTTGGTAGCCCAGTGACAGTGGATTGTAGCCCATGCATATTTTAGATCAGGGGTATTTTTTTCGTTAACCAGACAAAAAAAGGCTATTTTTCAAGATTCTGCCTATGAAGTGAATTTTCTAGTCTTTTGATGTGTATACTTGCACACCTTTAATACCCAAGGAAACAGGTATAATGGACGACAGTGGGACTCCAAAGTTTTGTGACCCATTAACAACCCGTTCAACCTTAGAGTTGTATGCAAATTTTAAAAGTCGCCATGACAACCTGACAACAACATGGCCTTTTCAGCACTAAGACATAGTGTAGCAGGGCTACAAATAGGCCATGGCCCTTCTCTCAGGAGGAGGCATAATTTCTGTGTCATTGTGATTGATACATTATTATCAAAATGCTACGAGAATGCGTTTTTATTGGCCATCGTTTCCTGTGTCTGTCATTCAAGTATGCCAGTTCAGATATTGAAACTTTGTTGCAAAGTTCCACCGCACGGCCGGTTGTCTTCGTAATTTCCAGAACAAAGTCAAATTATGGCAAATTTTTGTGCCCAGCCTGGTTTGACTGCATTTATCTAGCTCGTCCCAAAGTGACGGACGCATCTTTCAACCTTTCAGCTTGGTGAAAAACGCATTAATTGATTCGCCAAAGGCCTGTGGATTCGCATATTTTTGCACAAGTGCTACATGGACATAGGAAAAAGTTCGACTCACCCTAGCCCTCTCGATTGTTGAATAAAACCACGGTCCATGAGTTCTCGAAAACTGTAGTGTAGCATTCCAAAGTCTGTCACCCTGTTTTTTCAAAGTTTGGAGAAGGGCGGCATTTCCATCTGAATGATTGAACGACGTGAAACGCAAAATTCTATCGCATATCTTCCGGCAATATGTACAGTACCGTCAGTAGAAATACTGTGCTGCAGTGCTGAGTTACGTAAGCTTATAAGCTTATACTCCACAAAATGGCTACAGGCGGCGTGAACTTTCTGAAAGGATTTCCTAAACGTCCTTCTTTGTACCTTAGACACTCACATGTGATATCCTGAAAAGTATTCTCTGCAGTAATTCCAGTTTCTGTCAACATTCCAACAACACGATAGCGCGAGATCGGAGACGTTCTAATGTCACACCACGCACTCCCAACAGCGCATGCTCTGGGATTCGCGTCGCGTCTCTGAAGGGCACGCGCGTGTTCCGACAGAGAAGAACGCGAATCGCAGGGTCTCTGCCAGATTACACTGCCAGGGCGAAACATGCGAAATGCAGAAAAATGTTTATTCTGCAATGCCAATATGACGCTTACGAAGTAAGTCTGAATAAGTTTTAAATTATACAACAGAATGAATCCATTGTACATTGGTACATTGATACGTTTATGAAAGAATTAGTACAGGATACGTTATGTTAGAGTTGGGGTGGGGTGGGGAATATTCGTTCGGTGGTCGCAGCATAGCAATTTCACTGCAGAGAGAGAGAGAGATTGTTAATTTATATCGGAAATCTTTTTCATAGTCGTGACTTTTGATGGAAGAAAACTAAAAACAAAATTAAATTGAACCGATTGAACGTGTATCCGTAAAGTTCGCACAAAAGTTAAAAGTCTAGGCCTGCTGGTATCGCGTAAACTGCTTAGTGTCACTTTTCCGACAAGCATTTAATTACCCCTTGGCTTAATGATATCCCCCCTCTCTCCGTACAGTTAATGCATAATTCTGCGCTGCACGTAAACAATCGGAAGTCACCCTATTGACAAAATTAAAATATACAACACTTCTTTTTCAGAATTCCTACACAGCTTCAATGAACTGTTATTAGATTTCTATATAATACTTATAGCCCCTAAACTTGTAATAATAATAATAATAATAATAATAATAATAATAATAATTTGTTTTTAAAGCATCTATATCAACTGTAATAAAGTGATCAACGACGCTGTAAAATACACTACTATTTAAAAATGAAAATATGCAAGTAAAATGAGAAAAAGTTCACAACTAAAGGAAAAATATACAAATAATAAAAATTTAAAATTCAACAAAAACAACACTTTGCACAACAGCTCATGTGGTAACATTACATCACCAAAGAAGATCATAAAAATATTTACTAAAGGCTAATTGTAAAAGGTGCGTCTTAAGGTTTGATTTAAAAGAAGAGAGAGTAGGGACGCATCGGATCTTGAGTGGAAGATTGTTTCGAAGAACGGGGGCCGCAACACTGAAAGCACGATCCCCATATTTCTTAGTACGTGACCTATTTTGGCAGAGATTTAACTGATCAGCAGATCTCAAATTACGATTCAGAACATATAAAGAAATCATGTCACATAAGTAGTTTGAGGCAATGGAATGGATACATTTGTAAGTGACTATTAAAATCTTAAAAATTATGCGTTGAAAAACAGATAACCAATGTAATCGCTTAAGTAGAGGAGTGATATATGAAGCGGGTTTAGAACGAGTGACAATTCTGACAGCAATATTCTGAATACGTGAAACACGATTAATTAAGTATTTGGGAAGTTCTTATAAAAGAGAGTTTCATGGATCAATACGAGATGTAATAGATGCATGGATTAATTGCTCTGTGGCAGATTTAGACAGATACTTCAGAATAAGTGCAATGCGACGTAAATGGAAAATGGCTGAACGGCAGATCAGACCAACATGAGGCTTCATTGTGAGGCTAAAGTCGAGAGTGGCTCCAAGCTGTTGGTTTGAAAGTGAACAAGAATCAAAGTATCACCAACCCTAAATTCTCTGATCCCGTTCTCAGGCTGATTACCGGTAATGGCAGAAAAGGTTACAAATTCAGTTTTCTCATCATTTCAGCAGATAAGTTTTTCTGACATCGAGGATCTAATCTTTGAGATACATAAATAAAGATTACTAGCTACCCTTGCAGTCTTGTCAGTGTTGAAAGACATGTGCAGGGAGGAATCGTCAGCAGAAAAACTATACAGACATTCATGACTAGAAACAAATTCTCCTAAAAGAGATGTGTATACATTAAAATGTATGGGGCCAAGAACTGATCCTTTGGGTACCCCGGTTTCAATTAACAGCAACACATTGAGTACGATTGGAAAGATAAGATTGAAACCAGCTGAGGACATTACCTGAAATACCAAGACGGTCCCTCAGGCGATTGAATAGAATGCCACGAGTCATGGTATCAAAATCAGCAGAAAGATCAAGTAAAACTAAGAAAACATGTTTTGTGTCCACTGCTAATAAAATGTCATTCGTAACCTTTAAGAGAGCAGTCTCCGTACTATGCCCTGGTTTATAAGCAGATTGTGATGGAACATCCAATGAGTGGCTTACAATATGATGTGTCAACCTATTAGTTACAATGCGTTCCAGTACCTTTGATTATAATAACAAATTTGACACAGGGCGAAAATTTTTGAGAATGTCCTGATTCAAGGATGGTTTCTTGAGAAGAGATTTGACAATGGCATGCTTAAAGTCGGCTGGAACGACACCGTCACGTAGGAAATCATTGAAGATTTCAGTAATATAAGGTAACAGAACTTGCATGAGATGAGACTGCTTCAAGATCTTTGTAGGAATTGGGTCCAAGCAGCAGGCGAATGACAAACCTCGTCAACAAACGTAGGTTTAAATGTGTCAAATCGACAATCTGGCATAGATGAAGAAGGTAAATGGCTGTACTCATCTGATGTATGACCCAAGTTCAAACTTAGTGACTTCACGCGATCCGAAAAGAAACGAGCAAAGCGGTTTGCTAATTCGGACGGCTCATCATGCATCTTGAAACAAATTGACAAATGCAGATTTGGCATGGCCATGTCCTTGTACAACATCCTAGCACAGCTTTGAGGAGCACATCTGTGTACCACCTATATACTTGACAACACTGTAGAAGGGGTAATGTTTACACAGCCCTGATATAGGAATGTGTGCTGTAGGTGCCAAGCCAAGCACGTTAATTAAGTATTTGGGAAGTTCTTATAAAAGAGAGTTTCATGGATCAATACGAGATGTAATAGATGCATGGATTAATTGCTCTGTGGCAGATTTAGACAGATACTTCAGAATAAGTGCAATGCGACGTAAATGGAAAATGGCTGAACGTGCTAAGCACTATATGCATGTACCAGAAGTGCTGTTCACCTCCCTGTACCAGAGCCTGTGTTCAGCATTTCAGGCACAGTGATCAACACATCCGCATGCCAGCCCTGTTGAAATTTTCAGCCCTTTTCACCCTGGTCACATAAAAGCTCAACTCTCTGTACCAGCCTTATTGTAAACACACAGTGCAATTGTGCCTATGCAGACATTCATGTACCAATTATGTTGTAACTACCCCATTACAGGACTGTACACATTGATTCCACCGGGTGGATTTGGAAGCAAGTTTTCAAGCTAATTGTTTAAAACCCATGTTGCGTGTACTATTTGCAAATCTATTGTACTGGACTTTTGACACACTAGGCACATGGATGTGAAAGGCAGCTGTGCTAGTTATTTTTCTGACTACTCTACACTGGGGATATTATTTTAATAGCTGGTAGTCTCTGTGGCTTCTCAGGGCTGGTAGAGGTATGTGCACATCGCTGAACCAGCCCTCAGAAGGTAACAGGCCTGTGAGAGTTTTCCAGTGTAGGGTTACACGAAGTCGTTTTACTGAATCTGACAGAAATCAAATCTGGCATGATGGAAGCTCCATCAGCTGTAACCTTTGGCAATTTCCAAGTATTTTGTTTTGTGTATATACTGCAGTTTCTTGCTCTACTTCTTAAGGCATGGTGAATGTCCAACATACATTATTAACCCAGTTCAAATGTGTATATTTTGCATTGTCGTTGTTGAAAATCAAATTTCAGTCTGGAATTTCATTCATTTGTCAACGATGACAATGGTTGTTGATCATGTACCCAGTACATTGTCAAGCAGAATATTTGGTATTCAAGAGGCTGTCATATAGCTATTGAAACTGCTGTTTGTACACACAACAATGAAGATTGAAAATTGCTAAAACTTGCAGCTAATGTGCCTTTACTAATTTGCACTGAATTACAGTAACAAATTTTTTCAACAAGCAATACTTACGTCACAACTGTAACCATTTGTCCAACTGCAGTTTTTCCACCAAAGACACTCTTGAGAACCCAAAAAGTTTGATGCCTGTTTAAAAATAAGGAAAATGGCAAATAATGTTAATTCTACTCTTGATACATCAGACTAAGATTCAATATCATAAACCAGGTGCATGCAAGTGGCTCCCCTCATATGATTGATTATAACAATAATAAGTGTAAACATGTATGTCTGTTGTGTGACCACGACAAAGATACGTCACAGATATGTAATAACAGCTGAAATTTGAACAAAACCCAAAGTGTTAGTGTAATATGTGGAAATATGAGGAACATTCACGCCTGACGTAATTATTATCGCTGCACACAACGATATTTGATCACCTTTTATATCCACTTTCTGAGTTCCACCATATCTGAGGGCAGAGTCTTCATTCTGCTTCCACATTGTACTCAGAGAATCCATTGTTAATTTGTGGAGCTGAAGGCATTTTCTGTATCAAGTATATCATGTCCTGGACAATCTGTTGAAAAAGAAACAAATAAGTATCTATTACCGGTAAGTGGAAGTCAATAGTCAACATTTGTACATGAAGTTATTTGCTGAAAATGAATCACTTTAATATGTACCTGTCTTGAATGACAAAATGACTCACAAGATTTGTGTAAGCAATGATGTTGAAGGACCGAAGTTCAAATCATGCTGTGGAAACATAAATTTGCCTTGAATACGATGATTTCAATCGGGTTCAAACTCACAACGTACGGTACCCAATCACCTAGCGCACAAGCCACAGACAAAAGCACTCAGCCAAATTCCCAATCTAAAAAAGATCGGTTCAATAACCGATCTAAGTTGTTACAATTCTGACTGTGCCCTCGCCACACGCGCTGTAGAGTTCTTGAAGCACTCGCGCTCGTACACACACTATCGCACATCGCACACAAACTTTAATATGTACCTGTCTTGAATGACAAAATGACTCACAAGATTTGTGTAAGCAATGATGTTGAAGGACCGAAGTTCAAATCATGCTGTGGAAACATAAATTTGCGTTGAATACGATGGTTTCAATCGGGTTCGAACTCACAACGTACGGTACCCAATCACCTAGCGCACAAGCCACAGACAAAACCGCTCAGCCAAATCCCCAATCTAAAAAAGATCGGTTCAATAACCGATCTAAGTTGTTACAATTCTGACTGCGCCCTCACCACACGCGCTGTAGAGTTCCTGAAGCACTCACGCTCGTACACACACTATCGCACATCGCACACAAACTTTATCGAAGCGAAGCAATGAATACATCGCTTAAACTGGGCGGAAGACAGCCTCGGGGACAATTCTGTCCACCAGCAGAACTATAAACCCAGGGTAGAGAATACGATGGTTTTAATCGGGGTTCGAACTCACAACGTACGGTACCCAATAAACTAGCACAGAAGCCATTGACAAAACCGCTCGGCCAAATCCCCAATCTCAAAAAGATCATTGTGGACAAATGATTTGTGAGGTATGTGTGTCTGTATTAAATCATCTAAGTTGCCAGTGTGAGGTTATTATCAACATAAACAAGAAATCATCCATGAAACAGTCTACGTTTGATATTTAAAGAATGGCATGGGGGTACCTGTATCTGAGCCGTGGCAAGCCAGTTTGCCTGAAGATCACACAGAATGGTAGGGTGAAACAAATGTGCAGTTTACTCACTTTTTCTGGTCCCTTCTTGTAAAATGGGCATCTCTCTAATGCGGCAATAGCTCTTGTTGCAGCTATTTGTTGGTGTCTCCGTCCTATACGATAATGACAAAGGGTTATTAAATGCAATTTTCCTGTGAACTGATGGATGACAAAATTTAAATGATTGCCATCTTTCCGCTCAGGATGGACAATTGCAAGGGGTTATAAATACACAGCGGACTATGGACGATGCACACCGGACGACGCCACACATCCATGACATCTCTTAGAAGAAAAGCTCCATGTCGCTGACAGTGGTGCTAAGAAAATGTGTTTGAATATTCACTGAGCAGGAACGATATCGGGGAAATTCGAAAATACAAGTAAATGGTAACCGGGAACACATTCATGTTTATTTTTTCACAATGTCGCCGTCGTAAAAAAGCCATACAAACGTTATAACATACAAAACGACACACATACATCAGTTCAGTCTGTTAAAATGAAACTGAAGGCTAATTTGTTACATCCTTGGCAATGATCATTGATATGAGTAGCAGCGCTATCAATTTTCGCATGGCGAATTGTTGTGACAAGGAAACTTTCACCTTTTACAACAATAAAATGCATGCGTGTTACTTAAAAATGTTACAAGCCCAGTTTAAATAATTGACTTTGCACATCTCACACGGAATATGCAAAAACAAAATGTAAGCTTACGTTTGATTTGTACTTGCCTTCAATTTCAAAGACGTCGGTTGCATCATGACCCGTGCATATGTGGTGGTTATCGCTGAAATACATTACCAGTTCCTGCGAAGTCATCCTCCATCGGTGACGAAAGTCATTGTGTGGGAAATTGTAGGTAAACTGACAGACTGCCGAAGTACGGAATCGGTATCGTAAGAGGCCAGGGAGGGTCGTGTTTAACGTCTTTGGCACATTTCAGGGGCATAGAACATCATTTCAAACATGTCATTATTAATAAATTGTGTCGGACTTGTCCCAGGATAAAGGCTTTGGCCTGACAAGAAATTAGAATATGCCTACAATAGTGTTGATCGCGATTTCAGGTTTGTTAACATCGCTGCCTGAAATTCGTCCAAAATTTGTTGTTGCATGCGTGACTCACAGGTTTGGTAGCTTTTAGTCTGAGTCATAATTTGTTGTGGTTCTTACTTCCGTTGACTCTAAGAAAATACAGACAATCAAACAAATGGACCCTACATTTATTTTTGCATGTTAATGGAAGAAAAATGATGTAATTTGCAAACAACGCTATTTCTTATCAAATATTTTCTTCAATTTATTGTTTTCATATTTATATGCCCACAGACTTGAAGCAAGTCCATGTCTTCTGTTCAATTGAAAACTTCACAAAATTGTATTGCACAAAATTAAAGCTTATCAATCTGTCGCACTGAATGCAGGCATGGATGCGCATGGTCCTCCCATTCCCTGCTACAGGCCTATCAATGTCCTGACGTGATGTAAAATTCTGGTTTAGATATAAACTGTCATGACAATGGCTTGAATACAGGCCAATTAATTTCGAGTGCTTGAATGGTTTAAACTTAAACCATGCCCACAAAGGTGCCACTTGTGGTTGGCTTAAAGATGAGCCAATGAATGTGTCGGTATATAAACAAACCTACGATGCCAGTGGCTCAAACTTAAACCATTACATTACATTGTGACGGACTTAAAAAGAAGCCATTTGGCTTAAATTTATACCATGACGGGCTTGATAATAAGCCACCAATGTATTGGTATGAATACACGCCATTCATACTCTGTGTGGTGGCGTGACTTCAAACCACAAAAATCTTAGTGGATTCCGGGCAAGCCGAAATATTTCAATCATATACACACTCGTTCTCCCGCAAGCCACCTATCAACCAAGTAGTTGTATTTCAAGCCAGAAGAATTTGCAGTGTATAGTTACTATTACTTATACAGACTTTTATTTCCTCACAACTATTAAGTAGCACGTCCGCGACATAAGCTATGCGGTTTGCAAGGTGCCGATTGAGTGGCAGTGAACAGATTAAATAAATAAAGTCCACACAATTAAAATCGTCCTCTATGGTTCGATTATATATTGTGAGGGAATGACTGGTAAAGGACAGGTCAAGGCAGGCAAAATTTGGATGATATAAGCTATTTCTTAAATAAGACGCAATCAAAGAGGCATTTTCATTTTTGTAACCAATGCGATTAAATGCACGTTTGTAACAAGGTTTCAAAATATAAAATGCATTCGAAATTAGGCCTACTTACAGACGTGATGTTACAGTCCTTATTACAGTTACTGACTTTCTTTCCCCGTGTAGATCTGCGTATCCCTATTGTCCTTACACATATCTTGAACAAACAAGGAAAAAGACAAAACCCATAGAGTTGCATTTATTTTTATACCTAAAAAGCAAATAATCTACGTAACAGTAAGGATGTTTTGTAGCAACTATCCAATCTCATCGTGACAAACTATCACATTGCTATGTAAAGAAAAACAAATATGAGGATAACTGAAGTCAATGAAACGAACATTTTATGAACATTTTTGTACATGCACATTGTGTGACCTTAGCATATTATACTTACGTAAAACAAAATTGTAATACAAGAAATGGCAGCGAGGGTGACAGCTAAGGCAACCAGTATATTCTTCAAACCATAGCTGTGAGTGTTGTCAACAGTTTCGATAATTGAAGTTTCGTTATGTTGAGAAATGTCTGTGAATTTAACAGATGATGTCTTGATGTTGACCATTGATTTTAAAGAAAAAAATTATGGTTGCTTTTGAACTTGTTATAAAAATCCTAACGATGTGTAGGAACATTCCGCTTAGATAAGGTATCGCTGATTAAATGTCATGCAGAAACTCATATTTACATCAAACAAGTATGAAAACAGGTGTTCATATTGAAATTTGCATTATTTGAAATAAAAGTGTTTTCTAGGCAAATTTGTAAATGGGCTAAACTCAATGAACAGGTAATGTTATTTTGTAAAGAACCATGAAGAAGTTCAGCATATCCGATTATTAACTAAATAATTTTCAATATCGTATTCATCGCTGTTATTTGCTGTGTGTTCCATACTTCTTTTGGACTCTGTGCACACAGAGAGAGAGAGAGAGAGAGAGAGAGAGAGAGAGAGAGGAGAGAGAGAGAGAGAGAGAGAGAGAGAGAGAGAGAGAGAGAGAGAGAGAGAGAGAGAGAGAGACAGACAGACAGACAGACAGAGACAGAGACAGAGAGACAGAGACAGACAGACAGGCAGACATGGATTCTTCGATCGCTTTTTTTCTTTATCGCAAATCCGTAACAAAAGCGAAAGAAACACCTGTTTTTCATTTAAAGCCATGGTGATATAGTGGTGCAAAGAGCAAGAGTGTCTTTTGAATGAATGATCAATATTTATAGGATCCAAATGTTAATTAAGAAAGACTACAAGCTGCAAATGAGGCATACTAGTTGCGGACATTACATGCATTTAAAGTTAGAATAGGATATGGTATTCAAAATCTATTTCATAACTGGACAATTATGATCTGCGTGGCACTTTCCCGCTGTTACCATAAGGAGTCGTCTACATGTCTCCCCTCCCCGGGATTGGATGGGGTAGAGGTGTCTTGGTCTCCGCAGGGAAGTAAAACATGGTCTTCTTGCTGTTGTTTATTTTATTTTAATACGTTTGAATACGACATATATTGCTAATAAAGATTTATACTGCCAACCTCTGGTGTTTTGCAAAGATTTTCCACTTCACTATGTCATGCATTTGTCCCTTGACAATCTTACGCGAAGCTTTGTCACTGTGTTACGTCTACTATTCGCCTATATGCGCTAAAGGAAGCGGGTAAATTACTAATCTGTTGACGCTGTCACAAGGTTATTACCGGATTAACCTTGACAAAGTCAACAACGAACGCACCAGAAAGGTATAATCCCCACTCCTTGTCTGATTAAGTTCGATACGATGTTAGACATGCTGATCAACGTCTTTTTGCCGGCCCAGCCGTAAGATTTTGGAGACACCTCAAATACGTTAGCAATGGGGTGCCCCTAAAGCGAAGGGAGAAGGGAGAATAAGGAGAGATTGTGATATTCATATTCTAAGTAGGTAAAACTTGGACTACGCCATGCAAAAATAAAATATTGCCTTGACTTTGATAAAAATATGAAAAAAAAATGCAATATCACCCTCACGCTTAAGGGACTTATGTTTGTGGACAAGGCAGGGGCTTTATGTACAATCCAATATATACAAGCACTAGCACCATATTTATGGGGGGCCTATAACTATCACTGATGCCGTGAAGGTGAACATGTTTTTTACAGTAATAGAAAAAAACACTTTGATAACGAGATGCAAACATGAAATATTGTCCTTACGCTTAAGGGACTTATGTTATTGGGAGAAGTGGGGAGGGGGCTATATGTACACTACAAAATATAAAACACTCATGCCATGCTGAGGCAGGGCCTATAACTATCACTGATGACATGAAAGGGGGACATGATATTCACAGTGTAAGGAGAGAACAGTTTGTTAAAAAATGCAAAAAATCAAATATTATTCTAACGCTTACGGGACTTATCTTTTTGGACGAAGGGAGGGGGTTTACGTACAATGCAATATGTACAAGCACTAGCACCATACAGATCGGGGGCCTGTAACTATCACTGATGCAATGAAGGGGAGATGATCTTTAATGTGTTAGTAGGGAACACTTGGATAACAAGATTCGAAAACGAAATATTGTCCTCTAGCATAAGGGACTTGTGTGAACGGACAAAAGGAGAGGGCTTTGTGTCTAATGTATATTGTAGAGGCACCAACACTGTACTAAAATCGGGGCCTATAACTGTCACTGATGCCATGTAGGGGGACATGATATGGAAGTTCATAGAAGGAAACGGTTTGATAATAATGTGGTAAAAATGAAATATTGTCGTCGAGCTAAAGAAACTTATGTTATAGGGAGAGTGGGAGGGATTGTGTATAATATATAATATACATGCACCCCCACCATACAACATACGGGGCCTATAACTTTCACTAATGCCATGAACGGGACATGATATTCTCTGTGTCAGTAGAGAACACTTTGATAATAATATGCAAAAAAGAAAATATTGTCCTCCGGCTTAAGGGACGGATGTTATAGGACGAAGGGGGAGGGGGGCTTTGTGTATAATGTATAATATACAGGCACCAACACCATACTAAAGACGGGGCCTATAACTTTCACTGATGCCACGAAGGGGAACGTGATATTCACAGTGTCAGTAGAGAAAACGTTGATAAAAAGATGCAAAAAACAAATATCGTCCTCAGGTTTAAGGGACTGATGCTAGATGACGAAGGGGGAGGGCTTTGCGTATAATGTATAAATACAGGAACCACGCACCAATATGCTGACGACAAGGCCTTTAACTTTAACTGATGCCACGAAGGGGGACATGTTATTGTCAGGGTCAGTAGAGGAGACGTTGATAACGAGATTCAAAAATGAAATATTGTCCTCACGCTTTAAGGGACTTATGTCACAGGAAGATGGGGGAGGACTTAGTGCATAATGTACTTAAAGTGTTTGATGTTTCATGTTAAATGAAGCACTCAATAAGGATATAATCTTGCTTCCTCTAAATGATGATATTGACGAAGGATCTCGTTGGGTTCCTGTAATTAACACAAGAGCCATATGATTACAGTGGTGGACTCTGGTCACAGTGACCACAAAACAATTTTGAGTAGAGTACTCTTCTTTGCTGCTGCATGTAATGTAGTTGAAGGGTTGTCCTATGATCAAAATGAATGGGAACTTGTTGTAAGTAATGACACCATTCGACAGCCAAATGATTATGATTGTGGAATATACACCATTTTGAATGCATATAGTGTCATCACAGGAAGACAGTATGACATTAGGGACTTGACAGTATTACAGTTAGAAGATGGGTGTCGTCGCTACAAATACGTCAATATGATCATATTTTTAAGTCTCATAATCTAAATCCAAGGGCCTATACCACAACCAATAAATTACACGATTTGTACATGATATTGAAGGAGCTATTTCGTGTAGGAGAAGAGCCTAGAATAATAAACAGGACACAAGGAAATAATTCATCCGTAGTAATGGAGACCTTATGCCGACAATAAATTTGTCTGTTTGTCATGCAACAATATGTCCAGGGAAGTCATCATATGCGTAGGAAATTATATGTTGCCCATGCAGAGAAGCTAGGGCATCATATTATTTGTGTTTCACTGAATCTCAACAATTCACCAGTATAGTACAAGAGTATGTAATGTTCTTGTAAATATATTTGATGTGGCAAATGTAAGTATCGCAAGGTATGAAGCCACATAATTTTGTTGAGGGGACTAACGCATATAGAGCAACGTAATCTTATTACATTAGTTAGAGTACTGTAGCTAGTCTCCATAAAAGAGCATGAAAATACACATTAATCTAATATCCGTATAAACTAAGCCTCGAAGCTGCTGCAGGTCTTCGCAGCTCGGCTATATAAGATCAAATGTAGATATCTGCAAATGGTCTGATTTTGTGCATATATACTTAGCTTTGAGCTGCAAATAGCAGCTCATGGGGCATGGTATGCAGATCACTGGCATACACATGACAGCTGAAATGCAGCCCATGACTTTTGACCTGCAGACATACAACAGCTCATAGCAGACAACTTGCAGCCCATGACTTTTGACCTGCAGACATACAACAGCTCATAGTAGACCACTTGCAGACATATAACAGCTCAAAGTGGACATTGCTCATTCACCATTATCATACTACATGTAATAGGTCACATTTTATTTGTACACACAAAAATATATTTATTTCTACCTCATGTCATGCTCACTTCAATGGCTCACAACAATACAACACCACCAGCTGGAGATCCTCATCACCCTGTTAGATAAATCACACAGCTCATCAAAGTTACCATGCCAGTGAACTAGCTCACACGTGAATAAAAAAGATAACACCTAATGTAGGATGAAGAAAACTCATTTATTACTGAAGGTCATGGGAAAAATTGCATTGAATACAACAAAGGAAAAAAGTCTAAAACCTTTATGGAGCTAGCATAATGTTATATCAAAACTAGTACAAACTAGTCCAAGTTACTGTCATGAACAACTGACATTGGAGAAATTGTGAGATGTTTATCTCAGCATTGCATAATGAACCAAAGTTCTTTGGAGAAATTGTGAAGAGTTAATCTCAGCATTGTAAAATAGATCAAAATTCTTGAAGTCTATTCAAATATTTCCAGCACTCATCCATTCCAATAAAGGTATTCTGTTGTATAGAATAAATATAGGTAACATCTGCATGCTTCGATTTGAATCTTGTTATCAAAGTCTTCTCTATTAATACAGTAAAGACCATTTCCCCTTCATGGCATCATTGATGGTTATAAGCCCCACGATCTGTATGGTGCTAGAACGTTTGTATCGAATTGTATGTAGCCCAACCCCTTTCGTCCTATAACATAAGTCCGTTAAGCAGGAGGACAATATTTCAATTTTGCATGTTTCTATCAACCTTTTCTCTACTGACACTGTCAATACCATGTCCACTTTCGTGGCACATTTTATAGTTATAGGTCCCGTCTTCAGCATGGTGGTGGTGCCTCTTTATTATACATTATACACTAAGCCCTCCCCTTTGCCCTATATCATAAATCCCTTAAGCGTGAGGACAATAATTTAACTTTTCATGTTTCTATCAAAGTGTTCGATATTGACAATGTAAATATCATATCCCCCTTCGTGGCATAATTTAAAGTTATAGATCCCGTCTTCAGCATTGTGGTGGTGCATGTATATTACACATTATACATTAAGCCCTCCCTCTTCGTCCCTTTAGATAAGCCCCTTAAGCGTGAGCACAATATTTCATTTTCGAATCTTATTATCAATATGTTCTCTACTGGCACTGAGAATATCATGTCCCCTTCGTGGTATAATTAAAAGTTATAGGCCCCGTCTTCAGCATCTAGGTGGTGCCTGTATATCATACATTAATCTTTACGGCCTTGATACTGCTTTAGCGGCCAGAGGTCGTACTGCGGAAGGGCCCGAGCGTGCGAGGGCCGGTACGCTGTACGACCAAGGGCCGCAAAAGCCAGAACAGGGCCTAAAGGTTTTATCATAGACCTTACGGAATGATAAAAATGTAGTTGACATAATATTCACATCGTTTAGGCGAAAAAAATGCGTGCGATATCACAAATTCTTCGCCATTTTAGTCAATTTTTCATAAATGCGATAATCACTTCCCGTCGCGCATTGACATACATAATGACGTTATTTGTTACCTGCAAAATTCTAAAACGCACAAAGCAATGTGCGTACTAGTACGTGACCAACAGACATCCAGGCGGAAATCAAGGAGTAAGAAGGACAAAAGCGTGATGTCAATTTATTGTAATTTGTACTTAACAGGCACGCACCTAGTACGCACAGGATTTCACTAGAATTTAGAAATATAAGCCAAGTCACCGTCGTAGCTCCAATGTCGCCACGCGCAACTACGTTCTTCTGAGTGAGCAGACATTTTCCTAATCTCGCGCTGGTTTTGTGTATAAATGGAACATTTATGGATAGCAATGCACGTCGCAACCAGAATTGAGGTAGTTCAGAAATGCACGTGATTGCCCATATTTGGGCACCGGGCCGGGCCGTGATACGTAAAAAAAATGCACGGAAGTGAGGGCGCTTTCTCCCATAGCTTTACACAGGCACGTGAATGTAGGTATATGATAATATACAATAAGCCCTCCACCTTCGTCCTATAACATAAGTCCTTAAGCGTGAGGGCAATAATTTAACTTTGAATGTTTCTATCACACTATTCGCTACTGACACTGTGAATATCATGTCCCCCTTCATGGCATAATTTAAACGATATACATCCCATCTTCAGCATCCCGGTTGTGCATGTATATTACGCATTATTATAAGTCCCCTTCGTCCCATAAGATAAGTCCCTTAAGCGTGTGCACAATATTTCACTTTTGAATCTTATTATCAATATGTTCTCTACTGACACTGAGAATATTATGTCCCCCTTCGCGGCATAATTTAAAGTTGAAGGCCTCATCTTCAGCACTGTGGTGGTGCATGTATATTACGCATTATACATTAAGCTCTCACCCTTCATCCCATAAGATAAGTCCCTTAAGCGTGAGCACAACATTTTACTTTTGAATCTTTGTTATCAATATGATCTCTACTGACACTGAGAATATCATGTGCCCCTTCGTGGCATAATTTAAAGTGATAGGCCCCGTCTTCAGCATTGTGGCTGTGTATGTATATTATACATTATACACTAAGCCCTCCCCTTCGTCCGATAACATAAATCCCTTAAGCGTGAGGACAATAATTTAACTTTGCATGTTTCTATCAAACTTTTCGCTACTGACACTGTGAATATCATGTCCCCCTTCATGGCATAATTTAAAGTTATAGGTCCCATCTTCAGCATTGTGGTGGTGCCTGTATATTAACACATTATACACTAAGCCCTCCCCCTTCGTCCCATAAGATAAGTCCCTTAAGTATGAGCACAATATTTCATTTTTGAATCTTGTTATAAATGTCTTCTCTACTGACACTGAGAATATAATTTTCCTCTTCATGATATCAGGGACTGTAATGGGGCCCCGATCACTATGATGCTAGTGCTTGTATGTATTGCACTATACACAAAGTCCTCCGCCTTTGTCTAATAGGATAAGTATCTTAAGCGTAAGGACAATTTGTCATTTTTGCATATTTTTATTGAAGTGTTCTCTATTAACAGAGTGAATATCATATCCCTTTTATGCTATCAGTGTTAGTTAAAGGCCCCCTTCGGTTAGCGCTAGTGGCTGTATATATTTCATTGTGCATAGAGCCCCCGCCCCGTTCTTTTTTTCTCACATAAGTCTCGTAAGCGTGAGGATAATATTTCATTTTTGCGTATTTTTATCAAAGTCAGGACAATATTGCATTTTTATAGTGTTATCAATATTTTATCTACTTACAAAGAGAATATCATAAGCCTGCGTATTTCCCCTTCCCCCTTTCCCTTCGTTTTAGTATTTCCCTAGCAAGGTGAGTTGAACACATACCACGCATTCATATGTCTAGTCCTCCCTTCTGGCCTATTCGTTTACATATGAAGAAATGTTTGTTTTGCCTTCTGTTTGTTTCTGGATAAATGAATATAAATTGTCTATTAGTTTTACAGATCACCTCTGGACACGACTTTTGAGAGTTCTCCCTTTCTTCTGTTATATCTTGCTGGTGCGTTCGTTATTGGAATAGGAAAAAATTGAAGCAAGGGTAGAAGCAAGGGTAGAAAGATCATTGCATTTGCTATTTATCGAATTAGCACAATAATGTGCAGATGTTTTAGTTTAATAATATCGAAAGAGATTAAAGTTTTATATTTCCATAAACCACAAGAATTAGTCATCCATTAAAGGACAGAGCAAGATAGTCAGTTATTTAAACTTACCAAGGACTAGTAATTTGACGCTGCAAGTAGCAATTGTTTGAACTTTTGAAGACTCCGTGAACACAATAATACAGTCATAAGTACCGTTGTCAGCCATTTCAACATTGTGGACCTCTAGAGCTGGCATTTGTCTGATTAGTCTGATGTTATATCGATTTTCTTCGCTGTAAAACTCTTTTCCTGATCTAAAGCGTTGACCGATGAAAGAATTGTAGTCTTTTCTAGTCCATCGTATGGTTTCAACTCTGTACCCTACCATTTCACTTGACTGAAATTCACACGTCAAGGTGACGTTTTCTCCTACTATGGCTTCGGTGATAAAAACTGCATTCGCTCTAAAGTTCATGACTGAAATTTGAGATAACATCATTCATTTACATCATACCTTAGTGTTGAATGATGAATCTCGGGGATGGTTCCTCAAAACATGTCAATCACATAATCCAAATATGCCAAACTGGTGATATTCACTGACAGCAACTCAACATATGCGTGAAAGTGTTCAAATTGTTTCAAACTCTCTGCTTGTAGAAAAATCACAAGACTTGTTAATCCCCGGCTGAAGCGCAATTTTACATAACTTGAGGGGATTTGATTAGTTTTGGCTGACCGACTGAATTCGTCCACAGCAAACTTTGTTCACATCTGCCGCGAAACATTCACAAACCAATTCTTACATGAAAATAGAACTATTTGTTTCCAATGACAATGACATAACCAATTTTAGAATAGTAAATATTGTCATAAAATTGTATACATTTACTCACTTTCTACTCATTTACATTTCACATTTACTCACTCACGTAACTTACAATGTGTGAGGACCACTCACGTAACTTACAATGTGTGAGGACAAGCCAGCCAGCGATTACAGGCATCCTTAAACGCTTCCACTTGACATGCATGGTTGAAAAATTCCATACAGATTCTACACAAACGAAGACATCGCAGCTGCAGTAAAACGTTTAGGTTGTTCGAAGACAAGTATTATAAATGTAAAAGATCAGGACGTCATCTGCTTCTAGATGCAGTCAATCATTGGCCGCCTATCGCGTGACCATTGAGGTTAAGATCTATTGTTCTTTATTGTGTTTTGGATGCCATTATCGCTACACAGAAATTGTAACGCGGCTAAGATAATTCTAACCTAGCTAGAGAGTCTCTGACCTCGCACCCCAATCTCCGTACAGAGATTGTGCGCGGCGTGGATAATTATAATCTAGCTAGGGAGTCTCAGCAGTAGCCACACTAATCTCTGCCACAGGCGACGGATTTCACCAACTTTTTGGGTAATCCGCGTTTTCCATGATATACATTTTCTTTCTTTTTTATACATAATACTTCGAAACCCCAAAAAATTACATAGATGAAAAGTACACCAATTTATATATCGACCATCAATTCCGTGAAAACTTACAGAACATAGACCTTGCTATAGGTTACATGGATGTGAATCGATGAGTCAAAGTATCTGCATCAACAGCTGTCAGCATTGCAGACGCGATTGTCAAAGTTATAGAAGATTATGTATCATTATGACCAGTGTATGTGTATTATTTTTACCACTGTACGGAAAGTGCGATCTCTTGTCGGAGAGCTCCTATCAAAATCTAAGATTTCAGCCACGTTTATTGAGTCACTGAGTTTTGCACGTGCAGAACTGAAAGAAGTCCCAGTTTGGAATATTTAATTTTGCCTGTAGCAGAGATCGGTGGGGCGCGCGGTGAACAACTCTGAGCCCCTCTAGCTTTGTTAGAATTATCTACCGACGCCGCACTGCTGCCAATATTTGCATGGAGATTGCTCGCACCCAAACAATCTCTGCTGTAGGCCATACTTTAAAGCCACCCTTTGGTTTTATGTAATATACATTTTCTGTCTCTTTTATGTTCAATATTTGGAACAAAATATAAAATAAATAATTATACACAAGTTTCAACGTCGATCCTCGAACCCTTGAACACATGCAAACCCTTGCTTAAGGTAACATGGATGTGAATCGACGATTCAAGATAGCTGCTCATCTGGCTCATCTGACTGTCAGCTTTGCAGACGCGATTGTCAACGTTAAGGGAGATAGTGTTTTTTTCTTGTGAACAGAAAGTGCTTTATTACATACCTCGATGTGAGTGCAAATCAGTGCATTGATTTGAATAGGAACATCCGGGGACTTAGCGGGCCGTTTGAACGACGTACGGACCGGTTTCCATAGTTACCCAGTCCGATGAAGCCCTATGACGTTTTCAATGGCAAAGTAGACGCTTAAAGCTAGATGTAAACTATCCATGCGCGCACTGCTATTTTGACATTCGTTAAAATCTGTTCGATGCTGGTCGATAATGGTAAAATTGTTAGAAAATGCCCTGCGTGTAACCAAAGGTCCTATAGCGTTAACTGTGAAGAGGCATGTAATATAATTATTTTTGCATTAATACATGTGCATATTTGCCCTCGCAGCAGGAGATAATTTGCCCTCCTAACGTCGGGCAAATTGTCACCTGCACTCGGGCACATAGACCCATGAATTCAGGCAATAATACATAATCCTATCGTGTAACTTGCAAAGTATTGCAGATACAATAGAAAAGGAGAATGGGTTCCGTTATGTATGATTCTTTCCGGCTGAAGATACAAATATCTTAAAATAACACCTCTTTTTACCGTGCTTGAAAGTAAAAGTTAAGGGGCCAGTCTATGGCGATGTTTCATCGATCTAACGAAAAATGAACGATCTTTTGTATGAGACCAAGTGAATCGACGTCATTCAGAATTACATATTATCGTCTGCTAAGTGTTGCGTTTAAGTTTGTAAGAACTAGTGTTAGAAAGTGATGGCACAGATATCGAAGCCTTACAACGCTCACATGATAACAAAGTTATACGAGATGATGAGGTTCCTTGCGAAAGATCTGCAATTATATTCTGTAATACCAGAATTGTCCCTGTTTTCGGTTGAGCGTGTGTTGATGTACTTACATCAAACATCTCAGATGAATCTTAGATGAATACATCCTAATTTATTTTTAAAAAAACATAAAATGAAACCTACGTTAAGTATACATGCTCCTCATGACAGTTTTTATCTAAAGTTGGTCCGCATTAACATTGCTAAAAGCAATAACATTGGCAAAATGTTCATACTTTTGGATAAAATGAAGAAAATGAGATGTATAAGTACATGACATGGACATTAAAGAGATCCTCGACTAAATTTACCAATTAAGAGTGTACACATAATTGCTTATGAATGGAAAGACCAACATTCAGACTCTTCTGATTATTCGATGATCGAGGTATACAATTTGTTGGAACTATTTTTGATGGCAATGAACAGTAAAAGTATTATAGAAAACACACATATAAGCAAGTATTGTTCGAAATAAACGTTGTATGTAATGACATAAATCGATTAGTAGAAGCATAGGGTTGGTGTAGTACTATTTGCCTTGGCTGAGTACCCGAACTTTTAAAACTATCACAGTTTTTCTAACTGGTCTTCTACGGGTTTTTGAGCCAAATTGATGTACATATGATGATCAAAATCCCCCATTGAGAGGTATTCCTACAAGAAAATTGAAAATATTAATAATAAAAATGACAACATGTTAACAACGATGATAACAACGACCACAGCAACTGCAATCAACAACAATAGTAACACTACTACTACTACTATACTACTATACTACTACTACTACTACTACTACTACTACTACTACACTACTACTACTACTACTACTACTACTACTACTACTACTACTACTACTACTACTACTACTACTACTACTACTAGTCTGTTCCAGAACACAGATAATTGATACTCATACATTCTGACAAATTACTCAGTTTTTACATTCTACTGTTCATACCGCTTAATGCAATATAATATCTGGCTATACATTTACCCAAACTCTGTGTTGCTTACCGTTTGATATGTTTGAGAAAACATCCCATGGTATTTATACAAAGAAACTGCCAATAACTCACTTTTGTTTTGTCGTTAGCGATTTTGCCAACAATCGCGCACACACTTGTAAAAGATGGTCTTTCATCAGGATTAGCATTCCAACAACTGAGCATAATATCATACCTGGTCATTTGTCAACAAGATAAAAGAAAGAAATTAACATAAAAGGAACGTATTCAACATAAAAACCGATCTTCAAATTTACGTGAAATTCATAAAAAGGAATTGGGAATGAACAAATTCAAATGTTTCGTCTGCACGCCAGTAGACGAACGAGATGAATTACTTGATAGTACACATTTCCTTCTCAAATTTTGTGCTTACATGAAGTCGTTTGTGAGAGAACTTTATTTCAAAAGCATATTGTCCAAAAAATTCAACGAGTGAATTTTACTGTATACCAGAATCTAATACTTATTCAGTTGTATGCAATAACCATCAGAAGTAAAACCTGATGTATGAGTCATAAATTAGGCAGAACAATAGCTCTGATTCACCATTATTGTTACACTTCGATAGGCATACCTCGATAAGATATGTGTCAGTCAAATAAAGGCGTTATTGTTGGCAGTTTCGGTTTGCTTGTCAGATGTATCTATGGCAATCCTTAAATTCCTTAAATGGACTTTAGTAATCGCAAAGTCTCTTGTTACACGCCTCATACACAGAACCTCGCGCGTCCTTGGGATTCAATGGTAACTTGTTGAATACGTCAAGGACCGCATAAACATTGTGAAACTGAAAGTTATCTGGAACTCATTTAAACTTAACATCTTCGGGACTTCAGAATGGTAAAATTTTCACGTTTTACATAGTAAATCTCCTTTTTAAAAAATCACAGAAACATCGCCCAAATATTTTACTGTGTGCCGTCGCGGCACGGGACAATTGCCCCTCCCCCGACGTCGAGCGAATTGTGTCACACCCTCGGCTACATAGTTCCTTGTTTGGGCAATAAATAAAATCTCCATACATTGTAAGGCACCCGACAGTTATGTCTGTTATGGACATGTTGTCTCAAAGGCAAACTGTTTCTATCATTACATATGTACCACAGATTACTTGCATCGAAGCGCGCGCGTACTACCGGTATTTGCACTGCAGTGCAATACCGAAAACATTATGCCATTCCTTTATGTTAATGAGTATTTACCACTTTTGACCCGGAACTATTTATGTTTGTAAACACAAAAAATGTCGTCTACAAGATTTCGTTTCACTTTGGTTCGATGCTTGTTATAGTAAAATGCATGACATTACCGATTAAAAACTACGACAAAGAAAATTGCATGTACTTATTATAGTGTGATGATGATTTTTATTATCCGGAAGAGCAGTTTGTTTGTCAGCGAAGCAAAAACATTGACAACGGGCGACGTCCGTTTCTAGCTCCATAGATACACGGTGGCCGCCGTAGCACGGCGGCCATTATACATCGAAACACACGTAACTGCGGGCGCAGCGGAGCCAGTTAAACAGTTAACATTTTCAGAGACGTTTTTGCCAGTAGTTTTCTCACCGGACATTCCCTGTTTACAATAAAAAGTCACTTTTGCATGCAGTTTATTCTGTGCTTGTGTGTCCTACACGCTATTGATAACAGAGACTGAGTAAGCGCTTGTGTGCCACGGCGCGGTGAACACTGAAATTTGATCGTTCGACAAGTTACGTTTGCCGTATCTTACTCTTAAATTTCCCATAAAAATCTTCGAACTGTTATTTGTATCGATCATTTAGAAGAATTTCAAGCTCAAAATGTGAAAAAATCAAAAGCGTTCCACGTTCAAAGTTCTCTTCGTTTGGCTATCTGTGGCATGTTGCTACGTATGTGTGAGCGATCGCAAGCAGAGTTCAAGCCCTCCGACGTTCCTCTTACGTCATCCTTGATAAACAAGTAAACAATAGTTTAGCCAATCAAAATGGAGGGTGTGGCGGCGTTGACCAATGAAAAGTGAAATCTGATTCGATGCCTCATTACAGTATGTCAATGTTATATAACTCCGCAAGGTCGCCCTGAAGCTTTGACAGACAAGTAGTACGCACGACTATCGTCGATTCTCTCGATAAATGATGAAAATAAAAGATAGAACATATGTAATAATAACAAAACCCCATGGCCTGTGAGTGCAAGCGCGCCGTACTAGCGGTATTTGCACTCGTGCTGCGGTGTATTCGGCTGTCCTTTCACTCTCTTCGCTCGTGAAAGGACTGCCGCCGAATACACCGCAGCACTCGTGCAAATACCGCTAGTACGGCGCGCTTGCACTCACAGGCCATGGGGTTCTGTCATATTACCATAAGATAAAAGATTGACGTTTTGTTATTACACACACGCACACACACACACACACACACACACGCGCGCGCGCACGCAAACACATTCATACACATACACTGATACCCTTTATTGAAGGATAACACATGCTTTGGAAAAGAAACCATTTTCGAAACTTCATAAACAATTTCCGTGGGCAATTTTCAGCGATTGTCTGCTTAGTGGGAGGTTATATGAAACGTAAACAACACGTACAACTTTCCTTTGCAGTGCTTTGGTTTGGGCTTCCTGTATCCCCTCTTGAGCATTTTCAATACTTCATGTGCTGACCAATTACCATACGGCGTTGATCCTGAGGGAGGACAAGTCAACGTTATTTGTACTAAGCCTTCCGGAAAAAAATGCGTCATTTATAACAACAACATATTATTTATACCTCAGTGTGCATTCGATTCAAGGTATTGTAATATTTTGAAATATATCCCCTCTTGAGGGATATCCTTTAAGTTACGATCGGGAGATAGTTTTCCTTCGTTAACATTACTTAACCGGAACCAAGACGACTGTCGATGAATGAACGTAACCTTAGAGTGCGTTTTCAGTGACCTTAAATCAGTCGTTTGAAAGAAACAGGATTCCTTGCAATATTGTATAACGAACGGTGGCACTTCATATCTTGTGAATTGTGCAACTTGAGGGCAGAACAAACTCTAACGGTTGATTTAATTGATGTTATTCAGTTTTTCGTTTCATTCATTAATAAACTTTCATAGGTAAAAATGAAAATTTCCATTCACTTTGCAAAAAGAGATAAACGATACTACGTACAGAAAGAAGGGACCTACCAAGTGTGGTAATCTCCCATAGAGTTATACCGTACGACCACACATCACTCTTTGAGGTGTATATTGACTGACATAATGATTCGATAGCCATCCATCGAATGGGTAGTTTAATCTGTAAATCGCAAACAGGCATGTAGACTTAAGTATCTATGGAATGTCAAATTTATAAAGTTATCCATCGACCCCAACTGGCATCGAAAAACTACATTCTTCGATGTCGATTGTATAAGTAAGGTAAAGCCCACCTGTTTTTTCCTTTCGCAAAGGTACACATCAGGAACAATACGAGCAAAACCAAAGTCTGATATTTTGCAAATCTTGTTTTTCCCAAGAAGAACATTTCTTGTTGCCAGGTCACGATGTATACACTGAAAGGACAGAGGCAAATTTAATTGATCACTAAATGCATTATATTTCCTGGTGATGAATATTTTCCCAACGCTATTAATATTTAAGACGATTGTATTTTTGGTGTGAGAATATGAAAAATACAAATTTGATTACCAAACTAAACTTCTTACCTTTCGTGATTCCAAGAAGCTCATACCTCGTGCAATCTGCCAAGCAAATTGCAAGAGGTCGAACGGACTGATATTGCGACTGTTTGCATGCAAGTTTTGATAAGATGACTCTGATTTACTCTTTCCAAGGTAATCCTTTAGACAACCATACTGTGCAAGTTCCATTACAATACAGATACAACCTGTGAAAATGTAACGGAGACGTATTTTATGATATACTAGCTATAAAAGGAGTTCATTTCAATATTGATAAAATTTTGATACTCATTACGATTGACTTAATAAAATTCTTCAATATACGGCATGTGTTAATTTCAGAAATGGTCGATACGCAAAACAGTACAAGAATACGAAATGCTTGATGGCGTAAACACTTTGATTCCATATCGATCCTCGGGGAGACTATCAACAGTCCAATATATGTAATACTCACCGTGCAGTTTACTACAATTGCCGCCCTGATATAACAACTGATGACATCTTGTAAATTGATCTTATTTATATCATCCCATCATATGCTATTGTGAAGTAAACATTATGTTGCCTATACCCAAGATACCGAAACCAACACCGAAACGAAAATATTTTTGTTTTTGTTTTATTAAAAAGGTTATATTATATTATAAGCATTTTCCCGATAACGGGAATCATCTGTGCTCTGTTAGCATAACATGTATCGCTATTCATACTCGATTTCAAGTAAGCATTCCAGCCTCAATCAACGACGGTGACATGCTTTACTCAAGCTGACCAACTCGCAATTAAAGTATCAAAAGACCAAAACAGTCTCATGATTGTATTAACACTTATGATTTTCCATTGAACATCAAACTCATACTCATCAAAGTACCTACATTTGCAATTGTAGAGCCTAATATTGACAGAAGTCTTAGTAAACGAGCAAGCACGTAAGCCCTACATTTTGTGCATTGGCAACATTGCAATCGTCACCTTGAATCGGAAAAAACAACAACAACAACAACAACAACAACAATAAAAGCATTTTCCCTTTAGTGCAATATATTCAAGATATTCGAAATTGGTAAAGGATATTACGAACATAGCCGTCCTTGAGTTCTGTGAAAATCGAATGAGTCCGAAAAGTAATACTTGTTTGGCGAGAATATTGACGATTGCTCTCTTCTTACAGATGTATAATCAGCATAAGTTAAAACTAAGGGAACATGTAAAGAAACTTTCTATACGAAGCAGCAAAATTTAATATGTTTACTTGCTGAGCAGGTACCAATAATCCTATACTTTTCAGTCTGATACCAAGCCATAATACATCTGCCATTACGTTTCATATGGGTTCGGCAAAGGGTAAAATTGCTATTGTTAAAGCGAAAATGTACATAACATCAAGAGCGGTTATAGTTTCCGTCCTACGTTTACACCTACCCAGTTTTGAGCAACATCCCAAAAGTGCAATAACGTTTGGAGAAGAGGATCCCAGCTTTTTCATAATTTCCAACTCACGAAGAAAATCTTCCCTGTCTTCATTTGTTGCATTTCCTTAAGAAAGCATTAGGTTGTGGTGATGGGTGTCGAAGAGAGCATCAACGAACGCAGGACACTTCTAAGTTATAGTATTCCATTGAAAAACGATAATAATCTTTGTAATCATAAGTCATGTAAAAGAAATATTCTCATAGTAAAAGTTACGATTACAAAATTTTATCGCTTCTTTATAAGCAATATTCAAGCTTTTCCAATTTCAGAATGGAATTGCATTGCGTTGAAACGATCATGGGAAAATGCTCACTTTAATGCTGTATGAAATGACTTCGTTAATTATAATATAAGTACACCTCAATAAGAAATATTTTCAACCATGCAGAACTCTGCTCGAAGGTTTGAAAATAAAGAAAACATAATCGTACTGACTATATAATTTATGGTATCGGTACACCAGATATCTCTCAAGAATTTTGTCAAAACATCCCTTCAAAATGTGAAATCAGGAACACGGGCAAAATTATTATAAGCTGTAAGTCAATTCATACAAGCACAGTTATATTTTTCATGGAAACACATTCGAAGCATTTATTAATGTTACCTTTGAGAGATTTTACAGCAACTTTGGTTATCCCCACAGTCCCTGCAATATTTACAGCTTCAGCTTGTCTGACTTCACCAAACTCTCCATAACCTAGGATTGATGAATCAGGGAATTTCAAATTCTGTGATTCATACTCCCATTTGTCGTGGTTTCCCATTTCTGATCGATTGGCAGTTGAGTCACGGTTTTGGTCTGTGTAAACAATTAGAGGAGACTCTTCACTAGCAGCAGTTGTGACAGGAGATGGACGTGTAGGATCTGTTTCCTGTAAATAGGAAAATATCGGTTTTCATAAAGTTAATAAGAATGTTATAGAGGGACTTTTGCACGGTTCTCATGACGTTTGACGAGTTTTTAATCAGTATGTTTATTTACAGGAAATAGTGTAACAACTGAATTGACTTAAGGTTGAACACATAATGTATACGCAACCGCATGTTATATAAATTGTGTGTAGCAATCTGAATACAATGTAATCAACTGAATGGTATATCGAAACCCTGATACGATGTTGAAGCTCTATTTGTCAGCTTCTATTTCTCCATCCTTATAATATACAAAGGATAATGCATGAAGAACGTTTATTAAATGTGTTTCGGACAAATCCATATATTTTAAGCACAAAGAAAGCAGAACCGTGTTGTGCTTAAATTGGAAATTTTGAATGGCCAAACACCTGTTATTGTTTACGATTTTGTAGTTTTGGAAAACTAATAATTAAAATATTTCTGTTATCTCGAACTCAAATGGATAAATACAACATCATTTACGTTATTTTGTACGACGCATTGCCTGTTAATTTGGGTCAATGACACCAAAACTTAAAAATGGTACCCATTGTTAAATATCTTACAAACGCTGTATATCTCTTTCAAGCTATAGATAATTAAAAGTTTAAACATGAATTAGGCGGCAAGACAGCAGAGTAAAACATATACGTCTACCGGCGTTAAATGTGATTTCTTAGATTGGGGTATTTCAACACTTTATGGACAAAGACGTGCGCGAAGACAAGCACATTTCCACCAAGACATAGAAGAAAAAAACAAGCTTGCATTTTTGCGTGCTGATGTTTTACGCCTCTTCGTGGATCGATTACTCTACCGAGCAATTCCTTCGCAAAAATGTCTATATTGAAAAAATTAGATCTAACTTGTTTTTTTTTCAAGAATTCCGGAAAATGAGATCACTAAGATATTTATCTGGTGGATGATCACTTAAATATGATTTTCATGATGACAATCTCACCGATTCTATCACTTGGTTTTGTTGTTGTTCAGAAATATTTTCAGACGTGTGCCGTCTTTTACGTTTTCTTATGAACTGCAACAGAAAAGGAAAACATTGCAGTGCGATCCGATTTCAAAGTTTCACAATTAAAGTTTAATATGTTTCACCAACCAACGCTACTCACATTCCTTTGATATTTACATTACAATTTTGCAATGTTGTTTCAAAGGTCAGGATAAAAGTATTTTAACATGCTGAAATAGAAATTGACAGGCCTGTTCATCTGCCCAGTTTTACACAAAATCGATGAAAAACATTATGACAGTTCGTGTTCTAAAAGTACAATATAGTAAGATGGTGGCCTCTCTGGCATGTAACGTTCCTGGAGTATGGAAAGGATATACAGTAAAACTTGTTTAAATAGAACACCAAGGCGACTGAGAAAAATATTCGGTTAAGAGAGGTGTCTGGTTTTTAGAGATTCATTTATCATAGTGTTCTATTTGAAAGGGACTTGAGAAGTCATCCAATATAGGCATGTTTCCAGATTAGACAGGGTTCAGTTTATTAGACAAGTTTTACTGTATATATAGTTGATACTCCTCACAGCGTATATCGATTTTATTTTTGCTGCGCCTAAGCATTTAGATACAATTTCACAATTTTTGACGTTCATAAAATGACACAATTCGTGCGATTATAGTTTCGAAGATAATGTTTAAGGCGGTTAGAAAGGTAAAGAAAACATAAAGATGTACAGATATAAAAGGCTGTTGTCACAGTAATTGTTTCCAAAACTTTCATTCCTTTATGTCTCATTTAATTTCATGTATAACGAGAATAATTTTAGAATAACACTTTTTCAACGTTATCATCAGAATACTTTTTTTACACAGCTTACGTGGACATATTGAATATTTAAAAAGCATAAGGCGTCTAGTCAGTTTATATTTTGTAGTTCCCTTAGAGTATTTGTTAAAATGTGTTACATAAGAAATATTTTCACCTTGATGTAAAATGTATTTACTGTCAAACGCGAGTTTATTCCTATTTTATGTGTATATATCTAATCAATTGCTTTTCTGGGCGTTTTCCATTGAAAATTTAGTTTACTCAGTAAAACTATAAAATACAATTATTTATACAACATTGCTTTTCTTGTAAAAATCTCCGAGGTGATTGTAGCAGTCTCAAAATACATGCCAACTGCAAATACTTATTCGAATTATTTTGTTCTGCCAGTTTTCCCAAAACTAAACGAAAACCAGACATGAACTGAAAATTCTCATGTGTTTTGTTATATATTGCAGTTGTATGTAAATTTAAACATTTGCAACATGTTTGCAAATTCATTGAACGTGTTTTGATCAACATCATGAACAATATTCACCACAGATTATTTATACAGGTCATTAGGTATACAAATATGTAATTAACTGAAATAAAAATACTAAATTTCTTTGACTGCTGTGATTGTATCATCACTTTATAGCACTTGTAATTACATTTGGCCAAGTCCTTCAAGCTATAAATGCCAAACTGTGAAAGCTCATTAGATGTGCAAATTATAAATTGGCTGATACAAAAATGCGAAATGACTTTTAATAGTTTTAACCTCGTATTATCAATTTACATATCATGTTTTGCCAACTTTGATCAAGTAAATCCCGGTATATAACCCAAATTAGGAAAGTTCATTAATTTTAAATAGGCTGGAGTAAATATGTTCAATGACTGGTTTCAATAACGTTGTGTATCTTTCATGTACATAGCAAGTTTCGTCAACTTTTGTAGAGTAAATTCAGATATATATTCCTAATTAGGACAGTTCATGAAACATGCAAATTAGGAATTGGCTGAAGGAAAAATGCCTACTGACCTTCAGTAACGTTAAGTCATATTATATCATACCAGTATATTTATGGCGCAAATACAGCGATCTGTTTGGTCGAGACGCCAAACGAACCTCGGTATATTGGCGATATACCACGGCTGGCATACGAGCAAGCTCTCAGCTTGAGCAAAAATCCGTTTTTGACGTTCTACGCCAGAATTTCAATGCACTGTTTTGATATAATAGCAATAAATCACACCCAGCGACGGTATACCACGAGATTTCAACAACGATTAATGCGAGAAGAGGGATGAGAAGTGCCCGTTACAGGGTTTCCTTAGTCCGTTAGATTTCATTTGCCATTTACTAAAACGAAACATTCGAGTCAAGGTGTTATTCTAATGTCGGTTACGACTCAACGAGGGGAAACCAAATTTGCATACAAAGCAAGTACAGATACGCATGCGTATTTAATAAAGTACACACTACTTAGAATGAAAGAGTAGCATTCAAATTAGCGGGAAAAGAGCATCTATCACAAATGAGCACTGATACGGTAGATCCATGCAAGATATCAATTTTCTGTTGTAAAATTGAAAATTAAAGACTAATGGTAGAGCTTTTGCTTCATCAGATAGTTTTCTTTGAATAGGTGTTTTCTTTACGAAAATGTCTCACCAGACATTGGGTGAAATGACGAAAGTAGAGCCGAATAAAATTTATAAGAAAATGGGTACATTTACATAGAGGAAAGATGCCTGCACTTAATTCTATTTTAACATCACATGGTTGTTATATCGATGGCAATTATATTAAGTTAGAACTGTTATATACTCCAGGTTCGATCATTCGAAAGAGCAATAGTGCTGACTGGACACTCGGCGTAATTTACCAGACGTATAACGCCTGCGGTGTTATACGTCTGGAACATTTTGGTAAACTTTCGATCTGGTGCGCGCTCACATCGTACTGCAACTATTCATCTTAAAAAATTGCAGTCAAAACTTAAAAACAGCCTTAAAAATGGCTGCAATGACCAAAGTCATCATCATAGGACTGGGCTTGATTTTCTCAAACCACCCCTGGAGGCGCTCTTCTCATCTCGAACTCAAAATTTCAAACGACTTCAATCGTCAATCGTAACTCAATCTATAATCAAACTAACATAGATTGAATATGTGTCGTTTGAAATGAGTCGATGGATGTTTTAAGTGCACATATTTAGTTAAAGTTGCTATTATGGCATACGGAAAATGATTTACGTATTTAACTTTTTTGCCGTATATATCAACAATTAATACCAATGCACATTAAATATCAAACTTACCTCTAACAAATAAGGTAACGTGTCCAGTCTTCCTGATACGGTTTCCAGTGGACGACTCGTAGACAACCACACAGTTATATGTATCCTCGTCTGCCTTCTTTACGCTATGAATTGTCAGTGATGTAATATTTTTGATGTCTAATCTTGTTCCAGACTTGCGGACTTTGCCATCCAACGGCAAGATTTGCATTAAAAAGAATTCTCCTCTAGCTCCTTTTTCCCAACGGACGGTGTAAATTACATAATGCGATACACGGTCATGTATGCACGGTAGTTCAACAGATTCTCCAGCAAATGCGTTTATATCAGCATTTGTCATGAGTACAGTTGAAAACGAATCGAGAACTGAAAACAGATATTTAAGACACGTTAAAAGATAATATTGAATGTTGTCTGTGCTATAGCAGTCGCTGCAGTAAACTTTTCAAGGACAAAACAAAAAGACTAAACTTGCATAATGTACATTACTGCTATGAGATGTAATGTTCAAACAATTTCAAAGAAATATACATTATTAAGATGCAATTTTCTTACCTACGAGTAATTTCACCGTGCAAATATGTAACCTTTCCATATCGGTTTCTTTAAGTAGTAATTGAACCCCGGTTGCAGCTTTCCAGACGTGTAATGTTCGGAGCAGTATATTCTATCGGCATTTACAACGTATCAAATTTTACCTTGCTTCAGCAGACGACAAACAGACGAAGTTTCGGTTTCAAGATTAACATGCAAACATTTCAGGACAATGTCAGACAACAACGAAGTGAGAAAGATTTCTTTATCGAGTACGTTAAAATCAAGATATGTTAATATCTTGCCCCTCTTTTAAAATACTTAAGCATGTACCATTTTCGACAGATATGATTCGCTCTTATTGCTGAAAAGTTCCGTAAACAAATATATCAGAAAATTTGAATATCCAAATTAAAGGAATATGACCTGTCGTCGATGGCGTGTGTGATCTTATGTCCTGTATAGCATTGCATACATACTGTGCGTCCAGATTATTGGTCATTTTTTACGTTTAAGAATGTCATAAAGGCCTGCTTTGGATAATTTATCTAGCCTTCAATAGAGAGCTAATCAGTTAACTTATACTCTGGAAAGTCGATGAAAATCTTCTGGTTGGTAGTAAGTGCTATACAGAATGTTTTCTGTCGTATTCTTTCAAATAAAATCGTCATAAAAAGTATTTGAATACTCTATGTGATCTATATTTCAAAATTCGCAAAATTAAACAACACATTTATTTGACGTTTGATAATATTTTCATCCGAGTCATTACAATAAAGTAGTAAATAAGAACAAGAGTAAGGATATTATTGCAAAAACATGCTTTCCAACAATAGGTTACTCTTTTCAAGAATGTTATGAGCACAGGCTTCCTGTTATTTTCTCTATATATGCCTAATAGTAGTGTACTAAAGACGAAGGTCGTGACCATAGCTTGCTTCAATAAAAAGCTGCAATGATTTGTATTGACAAGCAGACAATTTTACGCTGTCAAAGACCATTTGTAAAATGTCGTTATTTCCAAGAGTGAAACCATGACTTACAGCCATGTTTCTATTTCCGAATGTTTGAATACTAATATGGAATTAACCCCCCCCCCCTTGAGAATGTGAAAATTTGTTTAAACTTTAATACAAGTGTTACTGCCTCTTCTGTCTGTTTGACAGATTCCACGATATAATGAGAGGAGAAGACAAATATAGAAAGCGTTATATCGCCGTATTAGAAACGTGCCCTAAAGGGTCATTTCAAAATCTTTGTAAACCACTCAAAACATAGTTTTGTCGCGCTCATAGTTAGGGGAATATGAGTTGAGGTACAAGTCTGGATCGTAATGCTTTCAGTAACTGAAGTCAACACACCACTTTAAATCGTTATTCGTAAGTGACAACGTGACACACAACGTCTTAAATTCCAACTCGTCACTGTACATCCACTGCCAAGTTATATATATAATTCTAAACTAACATAACTACAAAATTACCATCATCATACAATGGTCATCACGTCAAAATTTCCCCAGTCTTTGATTTTTTCTTAAGATTAAACCATGGAATATACCAGTTCTCATTAAAATCTTTGCAAATAATTAATTAAAAGTCTGACGCTATTCTTAATTCCTTCTCGTACGATCTTGAAACAACCTTCACGTGCCTTGGCCACGTGAGGGACGCTTCGAAATATAATCTGTAAAAGTGAGGGTTACAGTTCAGTTCGTGTTCAGTAACAAAAAAACATGTGTTTGCACAAAATGGAAAGGATAATTCTAAAAAGGGAGAAAGTAGCTTGCTTGCCCCTTAATGATTTTTTTTTATTTTTATCAGTAAAGCTAGTGTCACTCAGTGCTCCGTAACTGTCCCTGACACTGTGGTACAACAATTGTAATGGAAAACCAGATCATTTTATCTGAACATTACTGAGTTTACATAGGTCCTGGTTGTAAAGAATAAAAATAATACTCCTGACGCTGTTGTACAGGCAACTTTGACATCTTACTTTCCTTAAAAAATAATGCATGGGCGATTAAGTGAACCTTAAAAGAAGTTTCAGATATTCAATGACATGAACTTCTTCCGAAGGCGGAGCTTTCGTCAATAATGATTTAAGTTCAATGAACGTTTCCACGAAGTTAGCTGTAGGAGGACGCCCTAATTGTTAACTTATTCTTCTTCGATTACTTCTGCTTTTTCTTCTTTGTCATCGGCGAGTAGACGCCCGCGTGCCCATCTTTATCTCTGAAAAATGACAGTTTAACTGTAAAAACAGCCTGTTATTGTAGGAAAAGAAATCGATGTGAGATCGTCAATAAGATTTTTAATGCGAAAATCGCATTAATGTTGGACATACTAACTTACTGTTGCTAATTTAAGCACAAGACATTTACAAACATTCTATTGTTTTCTTCTCTAGATGGATACGAGAATTGTATTGATACAATATATCGCAATGCATGCGTTTCGTACAGCAGGCATTGTACCTGAAGGGGGCATTTACGGTAAGAAAAGATTCATTTTTTTAAAATTTGTTATTGTGCCTTTATGAAACACCCAAATGCCATATTTCTTCCAACGGTATCTGATTAGAACTAAACATTAAATGGGACCTCTCGTACGATGTTACCCTCCTTATCAATTCTTATGTAATCTGAGGTTCTATGTTAAAAACTGTATGAAATTGAAACATAGATTAAGCAAAAGAAGTATGTTACTTGATCGGTCTGAGATAATCGAAACACCCCCATAGCAAACGAAACGTACTGCATGCATTTCACCTAAACACTCTCTGTCAAACTTCCCCCTAACGATACTTTGTTAGCGCAAAAATTAGACATAAAGTTATGCCTTGAACCTCCAAAACGTAATAAATTGCTTTAACGTGTAGTTATAATTTTTCACATATATTTCAATAGGCTTATTGAGATACCCTGAATAAAGATGTTTTAAAATAATAATAATAATAATAATAATAATAATAATAATAATAATAATAATAATAATAACAATACAAAATGCGAACAGTACCTTAACATCGTGAATAATGCACAAAGATTGCAAGGCGTGACATGCAACAAAATGCTATGTAATGAGTTTCTTTTGTCATATGCGAGTTTATTAATCGAAGGGCCAACAAGAAAGTCAATGAAAACTATTCATATTATGCCAAATACTTTTCTGATTATTTGTGGTCCTCTAGTAGTTTGTATGGTCATTCAGCGTTGTATTTTAATTTCCCTTACACCCATAAAGCATTTGCGTTACAGTACAATAACTGAGCTCTATCATCCCTTTGAAGGAGGATACTCGCTCCTTTCCCTTCTGCGATAACTGCAGATGGGACTGTCATGTCACAATTATCCGATTGTACTCTTTTGCTACCTAGGTCTTCAAATAAAAATAGATAATACATATCTTCTTTTCTGCAAATCTCAATTTCCTTCTTATAAAATGTTACGTATTCTGCGATAATCTGTATATACTTCCCTTCTATAATAATCTTAACTATATAAAATTTGTCGCTTATCAGTCACAATACCGTCGATCTATATTGATATTTGCCATATACAAGGCCCTTTCTGTAAAAAGTCGCCATGCGCAGTTTACTTCATGCCAACTGCAGACAACACTAATTCAACAGAGTCTTTTAATTCCAAGTTATGCTGTGTAACGTTAGCTGCAGCTGGGTTGCTAGTACATAATTTTACGTATAAGCTTAATTCTAGATATTGAAATTTCATGTTGATTTTCGTTGAACCTCATCATACTTTTTTCAGATTGCTATCTCAAGGACACAAAAGTATTCAAACTCCATGTCCCAGAAACTCCATTCCTAAGAGTTACACAAAAAGACGAGGTATATGGAATATTTGGTAAGAGAGCCTGATTATCTTGCTTCGTCTTTGCTATTTCAAACATATGATCAAAAGTTTACCACATTACTCACGTACAAAAATGGACGAGTAAATGAATACTTCAATGAAACTAACAGTAACGATACATCAATAACGGTCATCGATGAAAAGTTCATAAATTGTACTTCTCGTATAATATTTATTTCTATAATTTGAAAACTTCGGGTGACTTGACCCATTGCGTGTTTAATGGATTGATGGAAGACACAAAAATTAAAATATTACTTAATTTCTGTTTTGCATGCGTACAGCAAGAATGTGGCAAACTATGGTAAACCATAGGGAAACTTGTGAGGAACCTCCAACTTTGAAAGCAATATCAAGTTGACTTTACAGGACCCAGAGAAGAACTAAATAGACAAACATTGTATGAAGGTATAAAGACACTGAGTAATCCTATTGCCATGCATGTTTGCATCAAAGTAAATCTCAACTCACATAACGTTCTTGCTGTCTAACCTTTGAACCAACAGATTCAAAGACAGCAACGTTGAGAATATTCTCACAGAGGGACGTTAGGATAAGACTCGTCTGCACTATTCCGATGTATTTTAAAGATGTAGCGTTGAAAATGGATAACGATAAGCTGATAGCAAACTTCTTCCCTAATGGCAACGATGTAATAGCATATGACAACGAAGCAGCAGAAAGTGCCTCTTTAAAGTTCAACAAAACACACTACTTGGTTGATTTCCTTGTCAATCATAAAGTGGACAGATCATACAGTGTTTATATAACAATGTCTCCAGATAAAATCCAAGAGTACCACGTTGACCTTAAAGGTAATTGTCGACGATTTTTTTAATCTGAAAATTACAATTTTTTTACAAATTTCCCTTATCATACACCCATGTCAATATTGCTCCTTCCAAGGAAAGTATCAGTGTTGCTGATAACAGGGAAAGTACATTACTATAAATCAAGTGTTTGAGTAAACATTTTCCTGATATACATGGAAGCTGTACGGCTTGAAGATTCACATAACATATTTCTGCCGCACATTTCAATATGATAGATACAATTTGTTTTGTTGCAAGATGCATAACACTCTCGCATACGTTTTAATTGACTTTGATTCTCAAAACGAAGCGGATCAAGCATTGTACGGCAAGTGAATGATATCAGATTAAAAGTGTTCTTATTGATTTTTTCGAAATATTAAAAGCGTCAAAGTTGGAATTCATGCTTGCCTGACAAACGTTTGATCAAATAGAAACAAACTTGTCAAAGCAAATCACGAAACTTGGGAAAATGCATTTTATTTGCTTTTTAGACGCCACCGTGCAGTCATATAGCGAAGAACCAAGGCTCCGTTCTGCAGCCGGTAAGTATAAAGTGATTCACCACGTCATGTACGTAGTCTAGCAAGAGAGGCAGAATTGAAATACAATATCATGAATATTCTCACGAAGACGCTGTTTGCATACTTGTTTACATTTTGCATACATTATTTACATTTATACTCAGACAAGTCAACACTGCTAAACAAACGTACAGAATTTCTTTCGAAATGTAGACACAGAAGCAAATTCCTTCTCATTAACACTTGAACGCGCCAGAACAACTGCCTGGTTTGCATATACACCTGACCCTATATATAGGTAGCAACGAGCCCTGACGATTGCCAAGCGCATGAAACAGTCTGTAGAGTAATCACGACAAGTTCCACGTCTAGCAATATCTATGCGCTGCGGAAACGCATCGAGCACTATGCATTGCCTGAACTGACACCAAGCCACTGATTTTATATATATATATATATATATATATATATATATATATATATATATTATATATATATATATATATATATATATATATATATATATATATATATATATATATACCAAAACATATTCCCAAATTTACCCCGACAATGTCACGTTTGTATCGTTTAGTATACATTTAATTTTATTTATATCTTTATCTTTATTTTATTGATTTCCAGAGTCACGTATTGTGAAGACCGACTACATTACTCTTATGTTTTCAATTTGCTTGTTATCGCATTATTTCTGATTTGCTCATAAAACAATGGTAATGGAATAAGCAGTTTGTATCTCATCCACCAAAATTTACAAAATTAAGTGACAGTATGATGTTAGCGAAGTATAGCACATTACAGTTCTTCAATGATATTGCAACCCATCCGTAAATGTTGCTTGACTTACAAAATTGATTGAGAAAGAGTGAAAATGTGAAATGAAATGAAAACCATATCACAAAAGGCATATTATATAGGGTATGGCAACGATGAGTGAGTTCTTACATTAAGAGAGTGTTCAATTGGTCTCATTTAAGTCTTAGCATTATCATGCAACACTGCGCTTAAAAACTAGGATGGCATTAGTACAGAAAATGTAAAATGTAAATATATTTATTTACATAATAATGTAAAAACAAATCATAAACGTTATACTTTGGGGGACATTACCACTATGCATGACAACTTACTTTCGTTCGTATCAGTTAAATGTCAGCATTATTTTTGTACCATGTAACACTGCGACAAGAAGCAAGGATGACATAATTACACACGAACCTAAGATGTAAACAATTTATTACAAAATAATGTAAAATCAAATCATAAAATGTTACAGAAGAATTTTATATTACGGGCGAGGATTGGTACATTATTGTTATTTTTATAGTTTAGGCAGTACCAGTGAATTTGTAGATTTAGAAAGCATCTGGGGCCACAATAATTCAATACTGGATCATCGGATACATCATCATTAATGTGTGGTGATGACAATCGTATAGATAAAGTGTAAAAGGGCAATTATAGGGGGCATTGCAGCTGAGGATGAGTTAAGGTACAATACACCTCGGTGATAGATATTTGGACTTTCAAAATTTTCTAACCGTTTTCTAATTGACAACTTCATTTTGTTATTTTGAAGTGCTAGGTGTAAGAAAAAATTCCCTTTCTTACGTTGTTTGAAAATTTAACATTTTATTTTGCTCTAAAGAGTTAACACACGGATTTTGAATGTGACATATCGACATGTTTGGCAATTCGTTTCTCTGAGTACAAATATTTGCACGGTGACGCCGATTTATATAATTGATTTGAAAAAGAATGGTTGAAAGATTCCTTGAAGAAAGTTCAGCAAAAATTTACGTTTTTCACTTTCGAGGCGAATAGTACCTTAACAGTTAGCATTAGTTTTTCGTGTACCACTGCCTATAGCTGACCAGGCTAGAAGTGCTTAGAAGGGTGTAGATTATTCCGCATCAGCAGCTTTTTTATTTTAAGGTTTGAAACTACTACTTCTACTACTTCTTCCATTTATAATGATATCAATAATAATAATAATGATAATGATGATAATAACGATAACAAAAAGAAGAATAAGAACAATTGTTATCAATATTTACAGCAAGTATCCCTTTTTCAGAATGCCATGATTGGCAAGTTCAGATATTTACAGAGCGGATGTGTTCTTAGATTTCAGTTATTATGTGACTTGTTTATATCATGGTTAATGCACTGTTAATGTCACCTACGTTACAGACGATGTTTAAAATATCGGCAAGGCCATTTTCGCTGTAAGATCAAGCCGAATTAAAAAATATTGTCAATTTACGGATGTTACTGTGCTAAGAGTCTAGATTTCTATAAATTTGCTGTCATTTACAAAATATAATGTGTATATAGTCATGTTACCGAAATTACAAATTACATTGAAAATGTATAATTATTTATATATGTAACTTTTTCACTTTCTATTTCTTCCCCATTTGCTGCCCCGCTTTCTGAAGCAGTGCAATAAAAGATTATTTTATTGAATGTGGAAAAGGTGATTGTTCATTCAAATATATAGAATTTTTATCATTTAGGAAGTCTCACAACAGTGTACTGTGATCGTAAAAGGAATGATTGACTCAGAGCGAGTGCAGTGCCTATCTTGTTTTGTTACCTTTCCAGTTTCTGTCGCTGACGGCGCTTTGCCCATGAAAAGGATAGCATGTGCCCAATTATTTCAATAACAAGTTACTATAATCAATAAATCAGTCAGTCAGTCAGTTCGGAAAGTTTATATGGTGCCACAATCCAAAAACTGTGTTTTGCTCTGTGACGCAAAAATGGCTTGAGCTGGAGAAAAGTTCCTGTTGATGGCGTAGAACAGAGGTAATTCGGATTTTCCTGTTCTACGTTACACAGGCAGCAACTATCACTTTGTCAGCGCTGTTCATATCTTAAACGACGTTATGTGTATGACATGGGGGCGTTATGCGTATGGTAATTATCTCTGGTGAGTCACATCGTTTAAGCACCTCAAATGGCATTGCGTGGAATTACAAACGTTTCTAAATTAAGTGATTTAGCTAGTTAAGACTGAAGTATGGTTGTTTCCTGCTATGTAGAATCCCAAACACACATCCTTAAAGAGTGACTTTAACATTGTAGGAGAAAAATGTGTTACTGATCACATGAAGGTAGGTAAGGATATATTTATCAAGACAGCAAATAAACTGCCGTGTGAGCAATTTTTTGTAAGTTGTTGGTAAAGAAATAATCTTGATTTTTTTTTGAAAACAAGATCAGTGACTCTACTTTTAGGAAGGAATTTTCAAAATGACTTCTCGTTCAAAGTCCTTTGTTTAAGTTGTAAAAATGAAAACATTACAAGAGTATAACTTCTATGTTTATCAAGTAAACCAACGGAATTAGCCGATACTAAGCTATCCATAGTCCATTACCATATTTAGAGTATATTAAGTGTTTCATAACATCAAAATGTTGCCAGTTTAAGTTTGATAAGCGATTGCGGCTTTGAAGAAATGACCTGTCTGGAAAGGTCAGGAAGGGAATCTCTCTTCCAATGCTGCACTTAAGAAATATAAATTTTTTACTATAACCCAAACGGGATTCGAACCCCCACAACTCACGGCAACAAGTATAACCTTACGTTGAAACATTGTCATGTTGGAAAAATGTAGAATACCAACTCTCGTCAAACTTCTACTAGTCCAGTTACGACTTTAACCATTATCCTGCCAAGTTCATGTCAATATCTTATTAAGTTGATTAAAACAGTAAGGCCATTTGACGTACGTAAGAAAAGCCTTAAATTACTTAGACTCTGAAAACATAGCTACTTTAAACATGTTTTTCACTTCCGAACTTGCTATCGAATACATACACTGGCTAGTATGTGTTATGCAGGTCATTCTCGTCCATGGCCTGACTTAACTTAGTCAACCTTAGAACTTTCTAGAAAGTCATGTGTACTTCAAGTGAAGATATCTTTGAATAGTAATTAGCATATCGATAGGCCAAACCCAGAATTCGAATTGACCTTGGTACAAACAAAGCCATGTGCGCAAGCGTGCATAGACGTACGCGTATTTCCATACGCGTTAGTACACACGCGGGCTTGTTTGTACCGGTGTACTGCGGCATTTTGTAATATGACGCATTTTGTAATAACTTACGCAAAATGTAATAAGGGTATTAGCATTTTGTAATAAAATATTGTTTACGCGATTTGTAATAAGGGTATCAACGTTTTGTAATAAAACGCGTTTTGTAACATTAGTTAACGCATTTTGTAATAATTATAAACATCCCTGATATTTTATGTATTTCAAAATGCTTTTTGGTTTCTGTATACGTAAATCGTAATAGCATATAATGATGTTGAGATAATATCTCACTACCAGTACTAGGTTAGGGAGCATTCGTTATTTACGGGGAGGGGGGGGCGGTGGAATTTGAGCGACAAATGAAACGTAAAAAGCGACCCCCCCTCCAAATCAAATTTCTAAAATTTGACCCCCCTCAATTCATCAATTGTAAAATGTGAACCCCCCCCCCCCCATGAAAAAAAAATCATCAGATTTGATTCATTAACCCTTCGCACCCTGTGGCCCCGGGCTGAAAAAGTTTCCTCACATACTAGAGAATCAACATTTTTGGTGAAATGCCAAAATCAAATTGTTTGCACACACATGAACTTGTAATCGCTCTAGTCTAATCAAGTACACTAATATCAATAATCAAGCGTGCATAAATACACAGATTTACCTAGTTTTATATTGGAAAAAAATTATTCATAGTTTCCATATAGACAAGATAGTGAATCAACATTTCGGTGACATTCCAAAATCAAATTTCTTGCACAAACATCCACTTGTTACCACCCTAGTCTAATCAAGTAAATTAATATCAATAATCAAGCGTACATAAATACACAGATTTAACTAGTTATGTTATGGAAAAAAATTATTCATAGTTTCCTCTGACAAGATAGTGAATTAACAATTCGGTGAAATTCCAAAATCATATTTCTTGCTCACACATGCACTGGTAACTACCCTAGTCTTATCAAGTACATTAATAGTCGCGCCAGCGGCTTACTGACTACGCATGCGCTTATTCATAATATACTATGCGAGTAACCGGAAGTGTACCCTTCTTTCGTGGGCGCCGCCATGTTTTTTTTTGAGTACTCGTAAATAAACAAATACGAAACAAATTATTATTATATAACATGCCATTTATAAAATATACCTCTTTTATTAGCCAGTAAATGTTATTATGCACCTTGTCGCTGATACAGAATATCGTTAATATAGATAAAGGGAGAAAACAGTCGCGCATATGAACGGTGGCATACGCAAAGAATGCTGGGATTGAATTTTAGAAAAGCGCCCCCAGTGTCAATAATTAAATTCAAAAATTGCCAGTTTTTAGACGGAACGCTATAGTTTTCAGCTTGCAAGTGGAAGTTGGGCAGTGCGGTTACCATTGCAATGATAATGATTGCATGATACGTCCCTTGTTTAACGCAATAGGCTGTTATCAATGTAAAACTTGCCAATTTTTGTCCAAAATTTTTACACGTTACAGAAAATCTATAGGCCTACCTGCACTGCTGCAGGGTTTGACGTCCGCGCGTGTACGTACGTGAACTGCTTTCATCAGAGGGAAACTGGGCATAGTTGTCATATAAACGTTTATGAAGTAACAATTAATTACATTTTATCATGAATCAATACAAATAACATTGCCAATCTTAACCCCTGGCGCGACACCAAGGGCTGAGCCCTATATAATATTATCAATAATCAAGAATCTATAAATACACAGATTTAGCTAGTTTTGTATTTAAAAGAAATTATTCATAGCTTCTCATAGATTATGTATGGAGGACCTGTGTATTTTCTATTTTGCCTGGGAGTTCTTGTGTGTTATCACTGTATACCTAGGGAGTCCAAGACGGGAACTTTCCAGAGAGTGTTTTACGTTGCATGCTGCACTGGCACTGGAAGGTTTGAGTGTCAGCGTGTGCTTTTTAAGTCAGATATTTCTCTATTTTGAGTTTTACTCAAGTCAGCAGATATGTAAAGAAACCGGTGAGTGGCAGAGATCGAATTTTATGCGGATCGGACTGTTTATTTAACCCTGCGCCATCCTCTACTTAGCCGATGGAATGAACATTGCTCACACAAGTGAAAGCCGTGCCGTATTTTGCAATATACGCACTGCACGCTAAGATGATAATATCACCGAAAGTTGAAAGCTGATCTTTCTGCAGCAAATTGTGTGTTAACTGTGAACTTTATTCCGTTTATGAGTTCAGTCAGATGTCTGAGATTGTCATGAGAAAATTATTTATGATCGTTCCACTGAACTTTTGTCGATGCGCGGAGTTAGCAGAGGAAGACTTCAGATTAGTTCGACATGTCCCGACCGGAAATAAACAAAGATCTAAGATGGCTGCTCCCGTGGTAGCTGAACTGGACGCTGCTTAGCAGTGAATTGCGTGTGTTGTCGCCGACTTTCATGTGCAGACATTACACGGGACTTACAATTGTGCTCATCATTGAACATTCATTAAAGTCGCGCGTGAACTATTTGTGTTTCCCAGCCGCGTGGTCAAGTCTGAGGTACCTCTGCGGCAACGTTAAAGGGGAAATTTACCCTGAAAATTAATTTTGGAATATTAAACTGATATGGTCATTGAAAGGCTTTCGAGTCGATTTTATTCACTTTCACTCACTGGCTAACAAACAGCGGTGTACTAAAATACCGGAAGTGACGTCGTAAACTTGGTCATTGAAGCAGTCGACGTGTGCAACTGTAAGCTTTTCCACTTACAGTGTATAGAATGGCTACAGAATATAGAGGCCAAGCACTCGGTGTCGATGTTTAAGTCGAGCAGAAATAAAGTTTTCTGCGAATACCACTTTGAGAAGGGCTGCTTTTAGCGAAAGTTGCAAGTCCAACTACTGAACTACAAGCCTAAAAGAAAACTGCCCGGGGCATATCCAGCCCCAAGTGCTTTGCTTGTACATATGGGACTGTGCGTACGCTATGGCACTAGAAACAGAACGCTGTACCATTAGACAGGACCACTGGTTCTAGACTAATCATGGCTACATCAGGGTGTTCTGTTACACATTAAAAATGCTTGCACTTTTAGAATTAATGGCGATCTCTTTAGAGCATTGGCATTACTTCGGTGTTGGCATGATTTCACAGCGATTGGATTGACAATGACGTAACAGGCATGATTGATCGCCAAGAATAATTTGAATTGTCATCGGAGCTAGAATAGTCACTTTCCGAACTCGAGTTGCTGTAACTTTCTGACGATGTCAGTCTTGGATCATCTATTGCTCGTTCAGGTTTGCAGTTATACCAATTATCTCTGCCATTATGATTTTAAGTCGAGCACTGAGGTTTGCGTACCGCGTACGCGTACTCTACTTGGCGTAGAACTAGAAGAGCTTGGTTATAAGTGACCTCGCTTTGAACCCGATGTGACTAGCAAGTTTGATACGTCACTTCGGTTTCCGTGCGTTCAGCTTGTGGCCACTGCGCTAATACGCGCAAGTGAAAGTGAATGAAACCAACGCTATTTTGTTTATTTTTCACTAAATAACGACCTGATTACCTCAGAAAGTCTGGGTAAATTTCCCCTTTAAGTTTTCCATAGAAATTGTTAAAGCGTTTAGAAAGGGTTTGAACAGAGTTTTTGTTCTGAAAGTGTGTTCGACTCCTGCCGTCGGGAGGTCGATCAGTACGGTTACTGTCACCATGGAGTAATATTTATAGTTTTGAAGTACGGTTTTACTATTTTATATGTAGACCCCGATATTTGACACAATATAGTAATATACAGAAGTTGTTTGTTACATTATATGACTGTGTGTTGGTTCCTCATTTCATGCCCCATGCTGTGTAGCCCTGCGTACAGGTGTGTGCACGTGTGTTCCCAGCATTATATGGCCTCTACCACAGCCCTGCAATGGTCTTTGAACAGACTTGAGGTCTCTGCGGCCTGGATCTGGACCGCAATAAAGACTAAACGGTCTTTTTGGCCGAAATTCTGCTCTATTTGGGCAAAATCCTTTCCCTGCCTACCTTTACCTCCTAACCAATCCCAGAAAAGATGCGATTGACTTCTCCTAACGTCCAAAACCGCTCATTTTCTGAAACATAACATACTCGACAAGTTGTTTACCCATGGTCGACAAGTTGTTTACCCATGGAGATCCCCATTTTGAATCTCGCTGCAGAGACCCCAGTTATCTCCACAGACTGTTGCAGGGCTGTGGTGGAGGCCGTATACGCCAGGAACACACAGACCTGTAATCAGGGCTACATGCTCTGTTGCTGCTCTAGAGAGGTTAACGCCAGTCTCGGACTTGTTGGCCCTGCTAGAGAAATAAATTTGGCTGAGCTTCGGTCGGTTATTATTCTGCCGTCTCGAAACATCGGTTACACAAGCAACATTTCGGTGAAATTCCAAAGTCAATTTTGTTTTCCATAACTCAATACAAACCTTTGTAAAATTTGACCCCCCCCCCTTCAATCATTGATTGTAAAATTTGACCCCTCCTAAAAAGCGGTTTTGTGAAAGTCAACCCCCTGATTTCCACCAACCCCGCCCCCTCCCGTAAATAACGAATGCTCCCTTATCATAATCATGCCAGATAAGGGGGTCTGAGTTCAACTGATTCCAAGTATTAGTCCAACAATTATGAGTGTAATTGTTAGTAAAATAATCGTCCACTGGCGTTGGTTTCCTTATTTCAAGAGTCAATTCAACTTTCAACACTGTTACGAACGGTTCAGAACAAGTGATCACGTACTTCTACCAAACAACCTGAGCGGGTTGCTCGAACAAATATAAAGTCAGTTTAACTTTTTGTGAAACCAAATGTCAGGCAGTTGGAACTACATTAAGGTAACGACTCTGCTCTTTCCCTGAAACATTTTTTCTACTCATATTGCCCAGTCAACACAAAAAGGTTACCCCTAAGTGTATTTTTACTTTCAAATACGTGTAGCTGAAAGTTATTCCTATATGTATCTTTACTTGTAAACCAGAAATGATTCGCTTCTGGGCAAATAAATCCATGTCAATATGACTTTCAAATTGATATAGTTACATCAGTCACATTTACTTTTTCAGACTCTTTATTTCATTCAAGACATCAGCTTACGTGGGAAAACAAGGTCAAACTGTCTTCCAATATTAGCTGTCGATCATGATTGGCAACTCTCTACAGATTTATGTTTAATAAAACTGATCAAGTATATGTGATTGCTCATAGCACGGTTCTAACTCTGCGCAGTTTATCACAAGACATTTCGTACACATTTTCTATAAAGAGCAACTGAATATTTTAAACAAAATTACCACGCACAGCCGAGTATATTCTTTAAATTTATATTGCACGTCAAAATTGAGGCCGAGATGCACTTTTGTGACAGGAAACTGCTTTCTCATTGATCATGCTCTTTTTAATCGGACTACCGCTAACTGAAGACATGCTCTCGCTATATGAAGCGCGATGTCATGACATTTTGTTAGAAAAAGTGAATTTGACATAAAACGGCCGATTAAAGTAGAAAATAAACGTACTTCTGTACGTATGATATGTGTTTCTCTAAAGTTGATTGCCGATAATTTACGGAATTAAGAGGGGAGGCGCACGTTAATATGTCAATACTGACAGCTGATATTCATCAAAATATACTGAAGTAATCACTGACGTGAAGCAGCCAATTAAAATACTGAATGATAATTTATTTTAATCATCTCATAGACAAGGACGAAATAAAGCTCTATCGACAGACCTGCCACTTTTCTTTGTATATAATTCATATCTACTGAGCCATGGTTTTGTTTTCTCAGATCTATTTCTTTCCCGTTGTGTTCCTCCTTTGAATCTACGCTATCGCCCAATGGTAAAATTTGTCTAGCCAACGAGCTAGGATAAGCTGCCCTGCAATACTATGATTAAGCTAAATGTGACTCGCTATCCTACTGGTTATACCTGCCAAATATCTGCCATTATCATTAAATGACAACAGACATAAAAAGACAGATAGACAGGCGGACAGACAGACAAGTGGATAGATAGACAGGCATACTCTAGCAGGCACTCTTTCCTCCCTCCCTCCCTACCCACATAGATGCAGAGATACATACACAGGCCTACATACGTAGGCCTACATAGATACATAGATACATAGATACATAGATAGATACATACATAGATACATAGATACATACATACATACATACATACATACATACATACATACATACATACTGAACAGGTCAGATATACTTCCGCTTTAATAGTTAAACAAGTCAAATCACTAAAACATCAGATTATTCTGACCTATTTTCGAGCTAATGGGCTGGAATGTCATGCCTTCCTATAATTTTTCATGGAGAGAGAGAGAGAGAGAGAGAGAGAGAGAGAGAGAGAGAGAGAGAGAGAGAGAGAGAGAGAGAGAGAGTTAAAAAACCTAAAATTTGTGACAAAATCGCCAAAGGTTTTATTGTCTTATATCGTCGATAATACATAAAAGTTCACGAACATAAGTAGCGTTTGCAAAGGCCAAAGAAAGTGTATTCAATGTTTTGCGTCCGCGCGCGTAGGGTTTGAAGATTTCTATGAAAAACAAACTAACACGATTGGAACTAATTTGGAATTGGATCTTTATATTTGTCAAATTTCTCAAAAGTGTTGAGTGCAATATAGCTGAATGTTGCAATATTGCAAATTACTCATAAAAACAAGTGCATTGCTTAAAGAGAAAAGCAGATGAGCTTACATTTGCAGACTAAACCGACAATAGTTCACTATCCAATTATCCCAAATTAGTTCCAATCGTGTTAACTCAAGATTTTTTCAGAATAACGTCAATCAACGGCAATTTCTGATGGCCAAACTTTGCGAGAAATTAAAAGAGATAAATGTAAAACTGACACGACCACGGCAAATGATGACTAATTACCAGAAGTCTAATTTGGAATTTAAAAAATTGCGACATTGCATTGTCAATGTAACAAACTTCTCTGAGGCTTGAAACAAAACATAACGCAGGTCTATACATATTTTGAGTCAAGGTCATTTGTTTTATTGTATCTTTTCATCGGTCTACAACAACTTTCATGGGAAGTTACATAGTAGATAATATTAATACTTTATATGTGAAAACAAAACTGGAGTAAACGCAATACAAGATAAAACATACAATGACAGAAACACGTCTTCAGTCGTGCTCTGTACTAGTTATATAGTTGGAAGATTCCATTTCCCAGGAGTGAGACAGGTTTACCACGTCGAACTCTCGAGTCATAGTACATGTTGTTCATATACAACTTCCAGTACAATGTTGATGCTGGAGTGAATAAGGGGTACGACTTAATTTTCTTTGGTCTGTGGGGCAGTAATGTTCACTTATGAGAAATAAGATATAATGGTAGAATCGGAATATTATATTATATACTTTGTTGCCATTTTACTATTTTAAAATTTTGTTTTGTTTTATTTAATTATTTTAGTTTAGTTTAGTTTAGTTTAGTTTACTTTAGTTTAGTTTACTTTAGTTTACTTCAGTATAGTTTAAGGTTATTACGAAAATAACGCAAATAATGTATAAAGACACATACATGTAGTCATTAGCGCGCGTTTAACGCGTCGGGCGATGCGTTGCGCTAATGTCTGAGTGCTTACTTTGCGGTATTTTCGTAATAATTATTATTATTCATCTTCTTTTTTATCAAGAATATATGCACCCGTCGTTTCCATGCACTCTACAGAGGCATATTCTGCATCGCTTTATTAACTGCGAGCGGGTTAAGGGTAAGCGCCATATTTGTTTACACCGCGCGGCAACATTCGATGTACGAGCCGAGCAGCGATGTCGTGCCATATTTGTATAGTGCCGTCTTGGTGAACACTTTCGTTATTACCTCATAATATTTTTCATCTTCAATACCTCATAATATTTTTCACCTTCAAACAGTCGTAATACATTTACCTCCGTTCTTTTATCAGAAGTTATTTTCAAAGTACAGTATGGAGTTTCGTTCACAACAAGGAGGTGCCTGCCGGTGACAGACGTCGCGCTGGTGGTTTCCTCCATGTAAGCCATTCAATGACGCAATGTTTATCATCAAAAATAAAAGAAAAGGGGTTATCGCATGCCCGTTATGTGCCCGTTTTTGCGGTAGCTCAATTGTGTTGTTTGCTATAATAATTTATCTTACGTTATTATATTTTATTTTATCTGAGTATCTACCTGTTGATTGCTGGTTGTCTGTAATACATCAGAAACAATGTCGTTAGGGAGCATTCGTTTTTTACTGGGAGGGGGTCGGTGGATATCAGGGGAAGTTGATTTTACGAAACCCTTTTAGAGGGGTCTCATTTTACAATCAATTATTGGTAGGGGGTCAAATTTTATAAAGGTTTGTATGGAGTTATGAAAAAAAAATTGACTTTGGAATTTCACTGAAATTTTGCTTGGTCCTCCATACATAATCTATGAGTAGTCTATAAGAAGCTATGAATAATTTCTTTTAAATACAAAACTAGCTAAATCTGTGTATTTATAGATTCTTGATTATTGATATTAATGTACTTGATCAGTCTAGGGTAGTTACCGGTGCATGTGTGAGCAAAAAACTTGATTTTGTAATTTCACCGAAACGTTGATTCACCCTCCTGTCTATGAGGACACCACGAATAATTTTTCCAATACAAAACTAGCTAAATCTGTGTATTTATGTACGCTTGATTATTGTACTTGATCAGACTAGGGCAGTTACCGGTGCATGTGTGAGCAAGAAATTTGATTTTTGAATTTCACCGAAATGTTGATTCACTATACATGTTGGTCTATGAAGAAACTATGAATAATTTTTACAATACAAAGCTAGCTAAATCTGTGTATTTATGTACGCTTGATTATTGTCCTTGATCAGACTAGGGTAGTTACCGATGCATGTGTGAGCAAGAAATTGATTTTGGAATTTCATCGAAATGTTGATTCACTACACATGTTGGTCTATGAAGAAACTATGAATAATTTTTTACAATACAAAGCTAGCTAAATCTGTGTATTTATGTATACTTAATTAATGAAATAATATTATATAGGGCTCAGCCCTTGGTGTCGCGCCAGGCGTTGAGATTAAAAATGTTATTTGTATCGATTCATGATTAGTAATCATAAAGGATAAAATAGCATTGATTGTTACTTTCTATATACGTTTGTACAAGTATGGGCGGGTTTACCCTCTGATGACAGTTCACGTACACGATGTCAGACCCTGTAGGTATAGATTTTCTGTTGTGTGTAAAAAAGTTTGACCAACATTGGCAATTTTTACCATTCTTACTACCTATCGTGTTTAACAAGGGACGTATTGTGCCATTATTAACTTTGCAATGGTAACTGTACCGCCCAACTTCCAATATTGTAAGCTGAAAACCAGCGTTACTTCTAAAAACGGGTAAATTTTGCACATAGTTATTGACACAGAGGGTGCCTTTCTAAGATTCAATCCCAGCATTCTTTGCGAATGTTCTCGTTCATATGCACGACAGTTTTCTCTCTTCTTTTAATTTTTAGGCGTGATAAGAAATTTTGTATCAGCGACAGGGTGGATAATAATAATTACTCGCTAATAGAAAAGATATATTTTATTAAAGGCATGTTATAAAATAATAGAGAGCACGTTTCGAATTTGTTTATTTACGAGCACTCAAAAAAACATGGCGGCGCCACGAAAGAAGGGTACACTTCCGGTTACTCGCATAGTATATTATGAATACGTGCATGCGTAGTCAGTAAGCCGCTGGCGCGACTATTAATGTACTTGATTAGACTAGGGTGGTTACAAGTGGATGTGTGTGTAAGAAATTGGATTTTGGAATTTCACCGAAATGTTGATTCACTATACATGTTGGTCTATGAATAAAACTATGAATAATTTTTTTCCAATACAGAAGTAGCTAAATCTGTGTATTTATGTACTCTTGATGACGGATATAAGTGTACTTGATTAGACGAGGGCGATTACGAGTTCATATGTGTGCAAGAAAATTGATTTGATTTTGATTTCACCAAAACGTTCATTCTCTATACATTGTGGTATGTGAGGAAACTTTGAATATATTTTTAAAATACAAAACTAGCTATTTAAATCTGTGCTTTAAAAAAGTTTGACAATTGATATAAATGTACGTGATGAGAATATTATATTTGAAAGAGCATATCTGAAAAACCAATATGATATTGGAATTTCACCCAGTGATTATTTGTAAAGTTCAAAAAGGATTCTTTGAAAGTTCAAAGGTCAAATGGAAAATTATAAGTCAATTAAGATATTATTGATACGGACTGTGACATCTGGGGGAGGGTCGCTGTTTTTGAGCATGAAAATTGGGATGGGTAACTCTTTTTCTTGCAAACACTTTTGAAGGGCCTAATTTTTCAGCCCAGGGCCATAGGGTGCAAAGAATTAATGAATCAAATCTGATGATTTTTTTGGGGGGGGACAAATTTTACGACTGATGACTTTGGGGGTCAAATTTTAGAAATTTGATTTGAAGGGGGATCGCTCTTTTACATTACATTTGTTGCTCAAGTTCCGCCGACCCCCCCCGTAAAAAAACGAATGCTCCCTTATCCTCTATTTAATAAATCAACTAAGTGTGTATACCAATGATTCTCCCAAATATATGACAATAAACCAGTCAAAATCTAGTAGTTACCTGCCTCAGATGATCAGTTAGTAAAAATATTGATTGACAGCTATCTAAAATTAAGTCTTTCTAATTTGAAATGGAAGTCAGGGAGCGATCAATTTTTTGTACTTACTTACCGAGTAAACACACACTTTGTAATACCATTCCAAAGTCAATAAAATATCTGTTAATGCTTTAAAACTGGGAAAAGTTTTTAAAATTATTACAAAATGCGTTAACTGTTATTACAAAGTGCGAATTATTACAAAATGCTGATACCCTTGTTACAAAACGTGTAGACTGGTTTATTACAAAATACTGCAGACGTTATTACAAAATGCGTCAGTTATTACAAAATGCTGATACCCCTTATTACATTTTGCATAAGTTATTACAAAATGCGTCAGTATTACAAAATGCCGCAGCACAACCGGCATCACGTGATTATTTGGGCGTACGAAGTCTGTAGAACGCATCGCGTCCTTTTATTCCGGAGTAGAACCATTGGGAGCCTTGAATATTCTGATATATTCTGGAGAGAATCATTTCAGTGTAAATAGGGGACGGTACACATTTTCAACAGATTATATGGGTTTTTTAAGTCCTTCACACTCATTCTGCAACTCTGCAAGGTTCAGACCTTCATCAAGCCTGTAGCCAGAAAAGAACTCACTTCCTCACTTATCAGTGTCTGTCCGGACTGAACTCTCTGCCCACTGTAATTTAGGAGTTTCGTGCTGTCCCAGTTAAGATTGGTAGCTTGTAATCTTTTTTACAGTTTGTACTTATACAGTAGGTTCCTTTTGTGAAAATCGTGACTTCACCGCCTTGTTGTCATAACAGGTGAAAGTATTAAATACTACTGCTTTTTCCTGACCTTGTGTCTGGAAGTAATACGGTGTAGCAGGTTAAGGGCTAAAGCTTTGCATCACACCTGCTTTTATTCATTCAATGTTGTACATTGACCCTAGATTGATTGAAATTGCCCATTTACCTTCAGCACTGAGATGAAGGCAAGCATATTATAGCAAGAAATAAAGGACAGTTTGAAGAAGAATGTAGTGTGTACAATAACTGTATCATTTACAACAGTAAGTGCTTTTCATTATCAGACAGCCGTAAAGAAGTGAGTGCACGGGGGAGATTAGGAGGGTCTTTTGACAAGTTGACATTAAAATAATCCAACTTGGTAATACTTAGAACAATTATGAGGTCACAGACTAGTTTTTGGCTGACCCTCATTGTGTTCAGTATTTCTTGCGTAACCCCTCCTGTTCATCATTTTTGAGTAACCCCCTCCCTTTCATTCTTCCGACACCTTCGGCTGTAAATAATGACAGCTCCTTTATCCACGCATAACTACACAAAGTAACCTCTCTGTCATCGGCAATGCAGACAATGTTGTCGCAGTATTTATGCCTGCATCATTTAAAATCTTGTTTATTGAGGACACCGTAGCTCTATTCTTAGTCAAAAGATTATGTATTCCAAAATTGATAAAGTTAAACCCTCAATTGCCTGGCTACGAGCCATGGCATGGCAGTAGGTATATCCTATTACATGTATAACTATACAGAACAATATCTTACTGCTAGAAGTTCTTTTATTTGTGCCAGTAATCCGTGGCACTCGTAGTGACTCGGTCATTGCGCCACTTCCTTCGTTGAACTACAAGAAGTATAAGGATGTAATCATTATTCAATTTTGATTATACACGATGTTATATTCTGACTTTTGACAAGTTCTTTACGCCCATAAGCTCAGTAGATGTTCCCACGTCCAGATAAAAAGGGTTCGAATTTACTAAAGAGGTTGAAAGCTGGCGCGTTAAGAGCTGCGGTAATTATGACATGCTATAGAGATGAAACATAGGAAAGTACCCTACATGGGATTTTCTGACTTATGCCATGAACTTCTGAAAAACAGCACCTGTGTAATAGAGTTACAGAAGTCGGTCAAAGAACTGGCTTTGACTTCTGAATGTTGCGATCCCGGGCAAGATGTCGGCAGTGTTCTTTTCAAGCTCGATTTGGAAACCATTATTACCTACAAGTGAGGCTAGAAGCAGAAAGCTCAGTTATTCTCAGTTAAATCAGATAATTTGTGATTGATCGGGTTTGGAAGTTACATGAGCTGTAGTGTTCTCTTGGTCCACACTGTATACATATGTAATTCCTCAAGACAACTACAGGCATCGGACTCAATTTCGTTATTATTTTTTCAACAGTTTAAGTGTAACGCGTCTGTGTTTCAAATTGGCCTTATCAATCTAACAAAATAGCGTTTATAATCCCGAATAGCGAAATTCCCATAGCAACAGAATACCCATTGCCAGAATCAAACGAGAAAACAACGCTCACGATGCATTCCCATGAAAATTCTGAGAGAAATTTTCATCCACACTAACACCTACTGACAATGGTGTAATTTGGAGTTGTGTGCACCTGTCGACACTGTAATGAATGCCTTCAAAACTTAAAAAAAAGGTAAATACAAGAGCTAAATGGTCATTTATTGTGTAATGTAGTTAATCAGTATGAAGATATGAACAGTGGCTGGCGTCAAACGACGTGTATAGAAGTGACGTGTCCGTATTTTGACGAGTATTGTTGTTTGTGGTGTTGATGACGTGTTTGTGTGAGAATACGATTATTCAGTTAAGTCATGCTTGCAAACTTCAGGGAGGGGTCAGAATAGAACACATTTAGTTATATTTTTTCAAAGGGCGCCCGCAACATTGGCAAAAATTTTCAGAGTCCTACCTGGTGGCAAGATTATTTTTAAAACACACACCGCCCCAAAAAGAACAGTTGTAGGCGACCAGCGCCAAAGTATCACATAAGCTACTATCTGCATTCTCTCTCTCTCTCTCTCTCTCTCTCTCTCTCTCTCTCTCTCTCTCTCTCTCTCTCTCTCAGTATGTATGTATGTATGTATATATGTATATATGTATGTAATATGTATGTATGTATGTATGTATGATGTATGTATGTATGTATGTATGTATGTATGTATGTATGTATGTGTGTGTGTGCGTGTGTGTGTGTGTGTGTGCATGCATGCATGCATGCATGCATGTATGTATGTATGTATGTATGTATGTATGTATGTATGTATGTATGTATGTATGTATGTATGTATGTATGTATGTATTACGTATACGCAGGCACACGCGCAGGCACACCCTAAATGGGAGCTAGATACATAAGAAATAAGTGATTATGTACATTTTATTCTAAGGTGAATTAAAGCGCCTTCGCGTACAAGTAATTTATTGTAGAATTTCAACAAAGTTTGCCTTGGTGCCATTTCACTATACATGGTAGGCTATGGGCAAACCATGAGCAATTTGTTTCCCACACAGAACTAGGTATGTCTGTACATTTGTGCAGCTGTTTGACAGCTGAAGTAAATTTAAACCACGAGAATAATTATATATAATCCCATGGTATTTTTCGCTGTTTGACGTCATCTTATACGAGTGTTTTCGCGGAGCCGTACAACTTCGAGCCGAAGGCGAGAAGTTGTGCGGCTCCGCGAAAAACACGAGTATATTTGTCACATGAACAGTCTTCTTATTTTTCTTTTGACGTAAATGGATCAAAATTATCGTAACAAATTGCATGAATTTTGTCGCGATTTGTGTTAAACTTATGCAGATTACTTTCATTTAAAGAGTAAAGCGGCCCGTCACCCAGGAGATACTTTCATTCATAAATCCCATCAAGCTGAAATTTGCTACATCAAATGGTATCTCCACCAACCAGACATACAGATTCGGTCACGTGAACGTGTCAATCATTGTCTCGCGCTGTACCCATGCCAAGGCAAGCTGGCCATCGGCAGACATAGGTTTCACCGTGCTTGTATCGGTTAGCCATAGTATTCAGAGTTACTTAGAATATTTACAATTATATTTATGAAGAAAATGCAACGACACGATCGAAACAGTAATTCTCATTCTCAGAGATGCCGTGGCTTTCAAAATATCACACAAGTTTACGACCTTTGCGAGCGCAAAAGATTCTGTTCGATGACACACTCATTGCATGTCTATGCCCACAACGTTGCCGTCACCGGTCTCTGCCGGTGTCAACTCGTCAATCCCGATTTGGGTCGTCAATGTTTTTGTCTTACGAACTTTGATGTTTGCATTGACACATATCTCGTCCATGGATACATCCTAATTTTGTTACTTGACGGAAACTCTGTTTTGAGTGTTGTCTGAGTCAACTTTCGAAGTACATCGGATTCAACAGCGCTGCACACAGCTCGACAGCTTATGTCTTTGCTACAGCCTTATATGCTTATGCCGCGCTGCAAGCCCAGGGCTGCAAGTTTGATTCCAAGCAAGAATTTACAGAGTTTTTGTGTGATTAAGGAAATTGATCGTTGTTAGTCGAATGACTTTAGGCTTGTGCCTCCTATGTCACTTTCCCGAAGATTATACTGTACTCATTTATTCAGTTTGAGGTGTAGGATTTCGGTTTTATCGCCAACCAGGATCGCCAGGTACGACGTCCACTGAGCCTTCACGGCTCGACTGGAGCCACGACGTTACTGAGCCATTAAAATAAAACGATCGTCGGTATCGCCATTCGATTCTCTCGGAAAAGCTATTGTTTTAGCGACTTGAAATTTCGTTGGACAAATATGCCTTCTATGTTCCCATGTGTGGATTTGTCGGGTCACATTTTTGTAAAAATAACGTGCGAGCTAGCACGGCATCGATCACAACAAATCGGTCTATGTTCACATCGCGACCCGCATGTATGCATGAACGGTACTAGTATGCACGAAAAAAGTTCCGGTTGATGACGTAAAACAGGGGTAATTCGGATTTCTTATCCGTCCTGTTCTACGTCACACAGTTGGAGATTCGGGCCAGTTCATGTGATATGGTAATTAATAGTGCGGACGTGTTCAAAAAATATGATATAAATTGAAAGTTCACAAAAAGTATTAATGTGTTGTACACTTGAGTCTAGGGGACAAAGTATGAAGAAAATTGTTTACAACACAAAACTAGCTACAACTGTTAGATGACTGAAACTGAAAATGCCTGGAACCCATTGTAGCCATTGCCTGCATTGTAAGTACCTCAATGATAGTCAAATGTTGTTGTTGCTGTCCCCGTTATGAGCAAACAACCATCTTTATAACTGTCAGTCGTATCAAGATAGCTGTTCGATGGAATAATTGCAGAAACAAGTTTTTTACTGCCCCGTTCAGAGTGATTTACCTGTATGATTTGCATTGAGTGAAATTTAAGAGCCCTCATGGTACTCACGAAATATCTACGACCACACCCCTCCCCCCCCCAAAAAAAAAACCTTATTTTTTTTTGGTGCGCTGGTGGCTTGTGTAGGTTACGTGATTCTATGTCAACCATTTCTACATTTATCACGCGATCACATTGTCAAGATTTGACCGTTGTTAGGCTTCAACTAGTCTGGTCCTTCGATCAGACTCACGCCTGTTAGTTATCTGTGAAATAGCTATATGAGGTGCACATTGATTAATCCAGAGGTAAGGTTGCAATCAGATTTATTTGTCGCATCAAGATTTTTTTTATAAAAAATTTAATGATGTATACAAATTTGCTTAAATACGATCAAATGGATTGCACATCACGTCACGTCATGTCATATGTAGGTCAAGCCCGGTCAGAACGACATATTAACGAGAAAACGCGCCCTCTAAAACTTGCTGAAACATTTATGAATGACTACATGATCGTGACAATATCAAAGACATGAGATCTTCGAACGAGATCAGAGTGACGGGATAATGGCATTGCGTATTCGGAATTATGCCAGTGTTGCGGGTCTTTCAACATGGCTCCGCTCTTTCACGAGACCATCGAGAACTAGGTCGAAGTGATTATCATCAAGACCTCTGCAGTACCTTTGACACACAAAATGGACGAAGAAAGCAGAAAGCAGCTGAAGTATTTAAGGAAGAAAAACTTTCTTTTTCTTAGTTATTTGAAAATTGAGAATTATGCTTTCTCCAATAACGTTTACACTCGGATGGCGGCCATTTTGAATTTTAAATATCCGTAAATTTTGTGTGATTTGTTTCTCTAGTACCAAAATTTGCACGATGGCCCCCGATTTTTATTCTTGATTTTCACAGAGAACGGCAGAAAGTTTCATAGAGGAAAGTTTGAGCAAACGTTTTAGTCTTTCACTTTCGAGGTGCATATTACCATAAACAGCGGTTATCAATTAACGAAGTGCTTACTACGTCGTGCGGTAAATACCTATTCCCGCTAACCAATCATGTAGGATATAATTAGGGTCAAGTAAGTTGTATGTTCAGCCTTGAAAGATTTTTGTTGCAGGAATGTCTTCCACTTCATGGTCACATCCATCGATGTTTATGAAGCTGCTTTAGATATGTAATTGATCTTCGATCATATTGATCCCTCAAAGCAAGATGTATTGTGTCGTGTTATCCAGGAATAAATGTATGAACACAATCATTTGCTATATTTGATATTTACTGACAGGTACGCCTCGTCTTAACAAACTGAAGATGTCCAAATCAAAACTTCGCAGCATATTTCATGATCAAAGGCACTATGATGATTCCATGAAATCGTTTGCTGGGACATTGTTAAACTATGGCGATAGAGAAGAGTGGACTAATACCGTGTTTTGCGAAATTGTGTCGGCCAAGTCGAAAAAAAAACAAAAAAACGGAAAATGTTTTGCACGAAAAATAACATTTTCCAAGCAAAAGATATATGTAAATTTTCGTGGGAATACATATTTGACATTGTAAGATGTTAGTCGTCCGAGATATTACTTAGTACTCTATGATTAACTAAATTACATAAGGTGAAGCTGCACGTTGCTAAGACAGTTTTTACAAAGAATTATTTCTCCTCTTAGATGACTAGGAAACCTTCTCATACTATATATATATATATATATATATATATATTATATATATATATATATATATATATATATATATATATATATTTCAAAGAGCAGAGAATCTAAAGTTAATTATGATAGCAATATTTTACTCGAAGGATAAAGGGCTTTATATTTGGGGTGAAAAATCTCAATTTTGATATCAATGATAAAAAGCAATTTCCGATAAAAACTAGTTTTTTGATACGTATTATTTCACGTGAAAGAAGAGTATATGTAGAAAAAAGGCTATTTTGTTTACCTTCATTCTAAAATGACACGGGTTGAGAGACTGACACTCAAAAAGTGATTAAAAACATGATAAGCAAATGAAAATGCCCCTTATTCGAAATGTACCCCAGCCAGAATGAAATTAAATTCTTTGGAAATTTTGAAATTTGGAGAAAAGAGAGGACAGGAAATTTATGTGATATGCATATATTTGCAAAAAATTAACACTTCTTTATCTCACGACGTATGATTGCTTGACAAGATACAGGATGAACCTAATCAATACTTTAATCGTGGGTTAACAAATTAGGAAAACTGAATGAATATTTGCAAAAAGAGTGATTTTCGAGCAAAATATGATGTTTTGGGTGCAGCGGCCTCATAAATGAAGTAGGTGTAAAAAAAGGGGATAGGGTGCGCTCAGATGTCATTTCTAAGAAATCACACCCGTGAAGTTCTGTGGACCTATTTTTCTTACATTACTCCAAACATAATTGTCAGAATATGTTTATATTCTGTACGTGACTCACTTTATTCATTATATGTCTCCATGACTCACTTTATTCATTATATGTCTCCATATCGCAGAGGACATGAATGAATTACTTGTTTACATGTTTACGGCTCCACGAAACACCTGTTATAGGAGTTCCAAATGAAAATCTTTTAAGGCCCCTTTTCTGTCTTTTATTCCTCAGGGAATTCGCCAGTACTATTAAGCGTCCATTTGCAGTGCGTTATAACCCGTACACCCAGTAAGTTGAAGTGTTGAGCAACGTACACCGAATTGCCGCTGTTGTGAACGCACAGAAGCGCGACCTCAACATTTTAAGAGAAGCCCTGAAAAAATTACAGTTGTAGAAGGCACAATCGGGTTCAATAATCACCGAAATACTTTTTGTGCAAATGTATTTCTTGTATTTACTCTTATTTACAGTCTTTTCTAAAAAATAAGTAGGAGGTATTATAAACGCAGAATGGTGCAGAAACAGATAATTAGTTAACCATGAGTAGGTTTGAAGTGGTTTCTTTCAAGTTTCAAGTTTCGTGTGTTCAGGGCTAATGGGTGGTACTGATGATGATTCCAACCTCTGTCGGCTGATAAGTCCTGGTGTGATCAACATTTCTAGAAAATCTGATCAAAGTCCGGGCGGCCGTTCTCAATGTATTTCTGTTTTGTTTTTTGTTTTTCTTAAGTCACTAATTATGCAAATGAGCATGAAATATGCAGGCCACGCCCACCAAAATCTAATCAGTTCTTGTCTTTCTCAAACACAATCTATATACCCGATTTGTTTCTGGTTTTATCAGTCGTATTTGAGTTATCGGGCCTAGAGACAGACAGACAGACATGGCTGTGACATAAGCTCAAATTTCTGAACACGTGAGCTAAAAACCAGTGTGCTGACTATCATATCCCCTCCAATAATAAAATGAAATGCAACCCATTCGCATGACCAGTGGAGTAGCTGTTGGTGGAATTTTGATGGTGGCTTTTTTTAGCGAACAATATGTATATCCTTACGCAGTGATGCTCGGCGAGAAGAGTATATCGAAGTTTGTGAAAAATTGTAGCAATAATTTGGCTTCAGTATTGAACTACATGGTGCAGCCTAGAAAGAACAAACAAGCATATCCTTAAGGGAATTCCTGGACACTGGTTGCGTGAAAATAACTAGTGTCGGAATATCCTTGACAAGGTCAAATAATACCATGAATTCAACTTTTTAAAAGAATGGATATCATTGGTGTGTTTGATGGACACAAAAGATGACGAAAAGGAACATAGCCTGCAAGAATATTGGCTATTTTAGTTGATCCGTGGTACACTTAGAATTTATTTTAAGAAGCAGGAAATATGCATGTTAAAATGTAACAATACGGCAAACCCTAGTTTTAAATCTCAGCGGACGCTAGGCACAATTATGCTGAAAAAGCGTTTTCTTATTACTCTGGGCACTGGCATATTTGAACACGATCGGTCAGCTTGTTATCATCGGTCATCGATCGCAAATCCACGGTATTTGATATATGGTTAAACAGAGCGATTTACAATGTCAATAGTGTACCCTCCTGATCGGCTTTAAAGCCATTTGTTATCTAATATATGCTATAGTTTAATATGCCAAAGTTTAAAGGTTCGTGAACGTTTACAACACCTTTTTGGTGTTTTAAGATTGTTGCTAAATGTCAAAACCAGGCAGACCACCTAGAAACCATCTAAAAACCTGCATTAACGAGTACAGAGTAACACAACTTAGACAGTAACCAGTAAAAACCACCTAGCAAGATCGATCATGGCAAAAATCCTATATATGGCATCTTAGTAAAAAATTGGCCGACTAGTGGAAAATACAATATTACTGAAAGTTAAAGAAATTCAGTAAAATACCAACTGACCAGCGGGAAATAAAATACTTTCAAAGCAGAGACTAAAATGCGCAAGTGTTTCGGGTGCAAGCCTTCGTCAGTACTAAAACTCACTAGAGAAACGTGAAAATACAAGAAAGAGAGACAGCCAATCAAACAAGAGAATGATCAACTAGTTAAAATATGCATTCATACCGGCTGGTGCCAGAGTTCCGAGTTTGAAACTAGTGGCCTGTTGGAGTTTAGGGCGGGTAGAGTCGGTGGTGGAAATAATAGCAGACACTGCCATGTCAGAACGACTGTGGTGGATTGGTGTACAAAAATGTTTGGCCACCGGGTATGCGAACTTGTTGTCGGTCACAGTGCGAAGGTGTTCAGAAAAGCGATCGCCTAGGCGACACTTTGTTTCACCAATATATAACATCCTGCAGCGTTTTCATTTAATGCAGTAACTGATATTAGCCGACGTGCATTTGAACACGCCGGAAACATTGACTCTACCACGTGGGCCCAGAACGAAATTGGTAGTAAAAGTATACGGGCAGGTGTTACACACTCGACGGCCACATGATGATGTTCCAGTAGCGCAGTCGCTATTAGGTAAACTTGAACGCACATGCTGGTCTTTGATATTTGTGTCACGTCGAAATGCCATGATGGGAGGTGTGGAAAAAATGTGCTGTGTATTGTGGGAGTTGGTTAAAATGAAAAACTCCTCAAAGATGATTTTACGGATTCTTTGTTAAAAGAATGGTATTAACACAAGAGAAATGCAATTGCATCGATATCGAGAATGGGTGGTTGACTTTAACGCATCCTCCTGTGTTAGTGGTTCGAGGCACTGTTTGACTTTTTCCACAATAGAGCGAGGATTACCCCGAGCCGAGAACCAAGTGCTAATAGTGTCTAACTGCTATTAGCACTTGGTTCTCGGCTTAAGTTTGTCCGGCGGTGTAACAGTCTTTTATTCCTTGCAATCCGTTTGATCATCATTGTTTTCAGAGCTGTTGAGATCACACAAATTGTTGCCGAAGATGTCAGCACCCAGTTCCAAAATGGGCATTTCTTGATCTGTCGATTTGTACGACCAAACTTTGTTTCAATTTCTGCCGAGCGTACGAGACTGTCATTACCATAGTTCAAATTCTCGGCGACAGCAAGATTCCATTTCATTCGTGGTACACGATTTTCCTCGACTATAACAATGTTACCGACGTTAATGACATTCTCAGTTGCTCCCTTCAAAATGTTCAAACTGTCACATTCACGAAGTGAGGTAAGATATTCCCTTGACCAGCGTTGCCATAAGTGGCCAAGCAATTTCGCGAGAAGGTCCGATCGTTTCTGGAGAGCTGATTTTGTCACACCCTATGTCGGATCTCCCAACTCTTTGTTGTGGGAGTTGGCCCGCATACTTTTACTACCGATATTGAACCTTCCCCGAGGTTATCATCCGCCCGGTTACAGCGATGAATTCGTTTCTTCGCTTCGATAAAGTTTGTATGTGCGATGTGTGATAGTGAGCATGCGTGCGTGAGTGCTTTACGAACTCTACAACGTGTGGAGCGGTCTCAGTCAGAAAAATGTAACAACTTAGCCCGCTATTGAACCACTCTTTTTTGGGAGTGGAGATTTAGCCAAGCGGTTCTCTCTGTGGCCTCTCCGCTAGGCGACTGATGCCGTATGTTGTGGGTTCGAACCCGATTGAAAACTAGCCGTATTTTCTACCCCGGGTTGGTAACTCTGCTGGTGGATAGAACTGTCCCCGAGGTTATCGTTCGCCCGGTTACAGCGATGAATTCGTTTCTTCGCTTCGATAAAGTTTGTATGTGCGATGTGTGATAGTGAGCATGCGTGCGTGAGTGCTTCACGAACTCTACAACGTGTGGAGCGGTCTCAGTCAGAAAAATGTAACAACTTAGCCGGCTATTGAACCACTCTTTTTTGGGAGTGGAGATTTAGCCGAGCGGTTCTCTCTGTGGCCTCTCCGCTAGGCGACTGATGCCGTATGTTGTGGGTTCGAACCCGATTGAAAACTAGCCGTATATTCGATATCCTGCGTTTCGTATGGTAATCCAGTAAGCTGACTACCATGTAGGAGGTGTGACAGCGCTAAAGGCTGAGGATCGCAGAAATCGTTAGACGTATACGTGAAAGGTCGACCATTGATGATCGTTTCGATCTCCGTAACTACTGTTTGTAGTTCATCAAACGTAACATATTATCGTCTGAGTACCTTCTTCAGAGCGATCTTTGTGATACCAATTAGGCGTTCATAGAAACTCCCCGAACCACGGGGCGCACGTTGGAATAAATTTCCAATCGATTCTGCGATTTGGTAGATAGGTCTTGACCACTGGCGAATCGAACAGTATTTTCAATTTATCTGCCGCGCATTCGTAAGTTGTTGCATTGTCCGAAATCATGTAGCGAGGTACTGATCTCCTTGCACAGAATCTACGAAATGCTCGTAGGAAAGTTTGAGTGGAGAGGTCATGTACGAGTTCAAGGTGAACTGCACGAGAAACAGAACACGTAAACAAATATATGTAGGCCTTTTCTTCACGCTTTGCACCCAGCACGAAAAGTGCCCCAGTGAAGTTGACACCGGTCACTGTAAATGGGGGCGCTTCTAGTAATGTCATGGATTGAAGAATTGGTGGTATCGAGATTTTGTAGGGTTTGCTACACACAACACACTTGTGTAGAATGGATTTTACGATTTGTCGTATCTTGGTAATCAAGAACCATCTACGGATATAGGTGACTGTAGCTATCAGTCCTGCATACGCCACATTTTGATGCGCCTCTGATATGAGCAGCCATGTGAAATGTTCGCGTCTTGGCAGAAGCAATGGGAACTCAGTTTCAAAGTCTAGACGAGCATTGTGTAGTCTGCTTCCGACGCGAAGTACACCAAGCTCATCTACAAACAAGTGAAGTTGTCTGAACAATGATCCGATTTTTTGCGACTTCGTTTGCAGTGTATTTATTTCGTTCTTGTAATGTTATCGCTGTAATCCATGTAGTTTCAGCCATTTGGATTTCTATAGCGGAGAGCGGTCTGACCATTCTTTTATCGCTACGCTTAGTGATTATGATGTGAATCTCATCACGAGCACAGTTACGCGTAGAAGTTTGTTGTATGAGCTGTACCGGCTTGGATCAATAATATTCTTGATATTATCGCACGTGTCTCGCTGACATGTGACGGTTTTAAATGCAGCCGTGGTTCTTCTTAGTCACGTTGGTGATATCAACATCTGACTGTGATATGACATCATTCATAGCACAAGTTGGCCTGTAACCGTTTCCAAGCCAACGGGGCCATTCCACCACAGTGAATTTTCTTGAAGTTTAGATGTGGGGATCCCCCTTGTGATTATGTCCGCGGGATTGTCTTTTGTAGGACAATGCATCGGTGCGTCGACAGAAATTGATCTGATTTCTCTTACGGGGTTTTGTACAAAGACAGTCAATATCTGACTATTATTTTAACCCAGTAAAGTACTATTTGGCTGTCTTACTAGAATACGCAACGCGTTATGTTCGAATTTTGCGAGGCATTTATGGATGAATTTCAATATCTAGCAGCAATCAATGTAGCCATCAATTCGAGGCACGGAAGCATTACTGTTTAGATCGGTGCGTCTTGGGTTTTACTCGTAATTAAGGCGGTATTTTGTTCATGGCAAAGGTAGGACACAGCACCGTAAGCCTTGGTGCTGGCGTCTCCAAATACATGTAACTCGTAGGGTTCTCTGCAACAGTCCGTACAACCAAAGTACTTCCTGTCGATGGAAAAGTTGCTTGTGGAGGCAGATAATTCAGCGTGGAGAGTACACCAAGTATCACTAAGTGATCGCAGTAGTGGTTCATTCCATTGTGTATCAGGTTTCCAGAGTTCTTGGATAAAGCATTTTGCCGTCACGTGAACTGGTGCGAGAAATCACAGCGGATCGTAGGCCTATATGATTGCGGTACTCCGTACTACTTCTCTCTTTGTGACTAAATGTCCGTCTTCCATATTTTTCTGTTTGTAGGATAACTTATCCGACTCTGTATTCCAAAGTAACCTTTAGGCATTCATGGTCGTTTCGCTATCCAAGTTTCCTTGCTCCGGGTCGAGTTCCCGGAGTTCTGTGCAGTTTGAAGCCCATGAACGGAGGTTGAATCTGCCCTTTGGCATTACCTCATTGGCTTAGTTATAATAATTCGGTATATCTTCTCTGGTTTGTGCTCCGCTCATTGCATTGTCAACATAAATGTTTCCTTTAGATCTTGACAGACGTCATATCCATTTGCTTCAAGGTGAGAACGGACAACTGTGTTCAAAATGGACAGCGAAGAGACTGCTCCAAACAACACCGATTTGAAACGGTAAACGTCGAAATCGCCATTTGGGTTATTATAGTCCGATAACCATAGGAATTTCGTAAAGTTGCGGTCGTCTTCATGTAATCCAATTTGTAGAAATGCCTTTTCTATATCTGCTGACAAGCATAGTGATGAGCACGGAAGTGAATCAGCATTGATACCAGATCGTTTAATAGCAGCGTTCCTGTTGATAAACAATCATTGAAACTGACTCCGTTCTCTGCCTTACAACTGCAATCATATACGATTCGTATGGGGGTTGTTTCTGAGTCCTATTTTACCGGGTGGTGTGGTAGGTAGTGTCCTTGTGACGCATCATCCTTGACTTTCTCTATGAAGCCCTTGCACTCTTGTTCTTGTATTAGTTTGTCGTATGTACTGCACAGATCACCGCTGAGTCTATTCACCATTGAGCGAGTGCGTGTTTCGCTTATTTAGAAGTTTGTCAGGAGCAGTGGATGGTCCGGTTTGCAGGGAAGTTTTGCAACATACCGGTTGCCATGGAATTCAATTTTGGTACTGCAGTAGAGCTCGTAGTCAGCTGCACTCTCTGTAGCTTCTAGGTAGTCCCTAATGCTGATCGATTCTAATTCCCAAAATGAGTTCATATCAGTTTCTTCTTGTTTGAGATTAGTAGCGACGTGACAGGAGTGAACTAACGGACCCAAAAGAAGGTATCCCAGTTAAGATTTAACAGCGGTGCGACCATTTCCGTGAATAACCTTGTCTTCGATCGGCTGTCCAGCTAGACTCGCATCTATTTCCCTGGATATAGCTTCTCTCAGTTCCTGAAGTAACCATTCTTGTGATGTACAATGATCTCTTGTTATGAGCTCGCGGATTCTGCTCGGTAGTTTTTCCATGATGATCGGTACGAGGAGGTCACCGTACGATGATTTGTCTTTTCCCAACGATTGTAATCCTCGGATGTGAGTTCCAGTGGCGTTGTAGAATTCACGTAAACTGGCAAGATCACCGTTCGGTCTTGGTAGTTCCCACAAGGCCTTCATGTAGGCAGCCTTTACCATGTGGGGTTGGCCGTAGCGTTTAACCAACAGCTCTATAGCATTAGAGAAATTTGCGGTGGTGAATGAAAGTCCTTCTATTGCCCTGGCTGCTTCATTCGATAGTTGGACTCGCAAATACTGAAATATCTGAATAGTGTCCAGTGACGGATCATTGTGTAAAGTGGCTTCAAAACTATCAAAAAAGCTCTGCCATTTCAGAATGTCTCCGGAAAATTTGGCTAAAGCTAGTTTGGGTAGCTGTACGTTCTTAACATGTTTGTAGTTTTATAGCATTGCAGATGTTGGCTTGAATTCTTCAGCCGATGGATCGAGTTTCTGTGTACTCTTGGTAAATTTTTCGGACGGTCTGTTCAAGTGTCTTTTGCAAACGACTAACCTTTGTTTATTAGCGCTATGGTAATCATCTGCTTCGACGATGACGGTTTCTAAATCGGCATCTTCTGTCTTGTCGATTAGATTTTGGTCTAAACTTGTAGTAGCTGCAGTTTGGCAGAAGCCAACTCTAGCTTGGCTTGGATCTTGTCACACTTTGCTTCGTTCAGCCCATCTTCTGCTGTCTCCATGAATTCGTCTAGTTGGTTCAGTATTTTGGTCATTTGCCCACGGTGTGCTCTTCTACTCAGTTTTATTCGTTCTGGCGTATCCATCTCGTCTCAGAGTACTGTATCCTGGTCCTGGCACCAAAATGTGACCGCTTGGGGTGAGGTGGTTCGCAGATACCCAAAGAAGAGAATGAACTGATGCACATGTTCGTTTAACAGCAAAACTCAACTCAGCTTTATTACGCCAAAGTCTCAGAACACACGTGCCCGTGAAAGAGGGCGTGGTACAATACAAATATGGAAAAACTCTCGGTGATTGACAGCAAGACAATACGCCAATAGGCAGAAGGCAATAAACATACTCTTGTTCTCCACAGCATTTCAACGTGACACAAAGATCAAAGACCTGCTGGTGCATTCAAGTTTACCTAATAGCGACTGCGCTACTGAACATCATCATGTGGCCGTCGAGTGTGTAACACCTGCCCGCTTACTTTTATCACGAATTTTATTCAGAGCTCGCGTGGTAGAGTCAATGTTTCTGGCGTGTTCACATGCACGTCGGCTAATATCATTTACTGCATCAAATGCAAATGCTGCATCATGTTTTATATTGGCGAACAAATTGTCGCCTAGGCGATTGCTTTGCTGAACACCTTCGCACCGTGACCGACAACAGGCTTGCATACCCGGTGGCAAAAAATTGTTGTACACCACCCCACCGCGGTCGGTCTGACATGGCAGTGTCTGCTATTATTTCCTCCACCGACTCTACTCCCCCCCTCAGAAACTCGAACAGGCCACTATTTTCAAACTCGGCACTTTGGCACCAGCCGGTATGAATGCATATTTTAACGCGTTTGATCGTTCTCTTGTTTGATTGGCTGTCTTTCTTTCTTGTGTTTTCACGTTTCTCCAGCGAGTTTTAGTACTGACGAAGGGTTGCACCCGAAACGTCTGCGCAATTAAGTCTCTGCTTTGCAAGTGTTTTATTTCCCGCTGGTCGGTTAGTATTTTACTGTATTTGTTTTAACTTTGCAGTTTTTATCTTAACAAGTATTGTATTTCCCGCTAGTCGGCCACTTTTTTACTTCATCCATTTACACTTGCTGCAGTTTTATCCCTCTTTTTAGTCTGGTGCCGAAACCCTGATTATTGGTCGAACCCAAAAATTTCCGCCCCGAAATGGGTCTTTGTGTTTCTGTATCTTCAAAACCTACTGAATCAGGATCTGCATGATGCCACCCTGGCACCCTTTGGCATTTTAATATATTCAAGATGGCCGCCAAGATGGCCGCCAAAACATGTAAATGGTAATATCTCAGCTCTATGAAATGTTATCAAAGTGATTTTGGTGTCATTTTCCAGGTAAACAGGGCCAAGGAATTCATTTCTTTCATTGCCGAACATGTGCAACTCTTAATTTGCATAAAAATCCAAGATGGCTGCCAAAATGACCTCCAAAACAGGTAAAATGCCATATCTCAGCTGTATGAGAAGCTGTTGGAGTCATTGTTGTCTCCTTTGCCAGGAAAATGGGATTAAGGAAGTCATACCTTTCATTGCCCAACATGCATAACCCTTAATTTGCATAAAAATCCAAGATGGATGCCAAAAAGACATCCAAAACCAGTTAAAATATCAAAATGTCAAATCTCAGCCTAAGGAGAAGCTGTTGGAGTCATTTAGGTATCTTTTGCAAGGTATATTGGGTCAAGCAACTCATATCTCTCACTGGCTGACACATTCAACCCTTAATTTGCATAAAAATCCAAAATGGCCGCCCAAATGCCTGTGTCAGTATGTAACGAGTCATATCTCAATACAATATGCCACTGATTTTGGTGTCTTTCGGCATGTTTTACGGGTCAAAGAATTGTTATCTTTTGTTATATTTGCTGTAAAATCAACCATGAAAATCTGAAATTGAACTAACAATCCAAGATGGCTGCCAAGCTGGTTTTCACAACAAATATCAAGGTATATCTTAGCTGAAATTGCATCCTAGAGACTAATACTGTGGCTTCTCCGCTAGGTGACTGGGTACCGTACGTTGTGAGTTCGAACCCGATTGAAACCACTGTACATTAGGGGTTCAGGCTGAAGGATAAGTTTTTTCGTTATATAAAATGTCCAATATTTCATTGAAAGCCAAAATGACCACCCAATATCAACTATGGCCACACAAATGGATGCCACAAAACATTGAGTCGTATCTAACCACCAGCTATCTTAACCAACCAAGCATTCTTGACACCTATTTTGTTGCGTTTGGTCATGTTTTATTGGTCGCAGGGTTTTCATTACTTCTTTTCTTACCTGAAGAAATCTTACTTCTAATAGAGGATTTTATCCGGCATAGCTGCTTTAATGGTTGCCTAAAACATTACACCATATCTTAATTTATCCAGCATCTTCGACGAAAGGTTGTATGAGTTTGAGTCCGTTTAAGAGGTCGTGGAATTCACATTTCCGTCCACATAAATTGTCAAGCCATTCATTTACATATATTAAATTATTCTTTTTCGACAAGAAAGAAGCTGTCTTTTGCTACTTTTGACGACAAGATTTCATGTAATCCGTCTGAAGTTTTACCCTTAACTTTGCAACCGTCATGCTGGAAACAATTTTATAGTTTCTGCCATACGGTCATCAGTAGGGGCATCAAGAAAATGGATGTCTTGCGCTTGACACCCGCCCAAAGCACTTTGAACAGTTTATTGCAGGACAATTACCCAATATTTAATTGAATTGTTGTTGTTTTTATTATTAATCATATATACACCTTGCTCCTACGAAACCAATCTTCATCACTAGTTCATATCCACTACCTCACATCAAAAGGGTTATAGCATGTGTATTTTTCCTTGTATCTCGGAATGAAACCAAAAGTACATAACAGTGCTGATGTGTTTCCCATCACATCACTTCTCCAATGGATAGATTACAGACTAACCTGTACTGTTTTGATGGCTTGTAGAAGCTTTTATTAGACTATGATAAGAAACATACCAACAACCAAAATTTATGCATACAAAGAGCCACAGCTGCTAGGTGTCCATGCTGTGTCTTGTTATGGAGCAGTGGCCTACATGCTAGCCATTGAAGCCGAAACGCACTAAAACTGCTTCTAAAAATAACGGTTATAACAACGGGCACACAAATATATATAAATTTAGACAAGAAAAACTGAAAAAAAGGAAAATATTGATGAACATGTAATATCCGCAAATATAGATATTCATATTTATCTCTTATTTAATACTCTTTTGTTGTTGATTTTGCAAAACCTTTATTGTACTTTATGATCAAGATCCCAATTGGGATACGACTTCAATAAAGGCTAACTTTACTTCACTTAACTTTATATATATATATATATATATATATATATATATATATATATATATATATATATATATATATATATATATATATATATATATATATATATATATATATATATATATATATATATATATATATATATATAAGGAACGGTATAGTGAACAACGATCCAATGTCTCAAACGGATTTCTGTGACTTCGGTTGGCGGAAAGATCAATCGGTCAAATCACTTTGCACTTTAACTGTTACTCAAGACTAACCAGCTTCTTTAAAGTGCATAAATCCGTTCCTATTTGATGTGCAGGTGGCCCTTCATATTCCACAGGAAGTTAAAGGTGCGTTTTAATTAAACTGGCTGTGATATCTGTATTTTCTGCGAGTATAGTATTATAACCAATTGCCAATATAAATAACCCTGCTGATAACAAAAACGATGAAGATGATGTCAAAAAGTTGTAAACGAGTATTTTGGTACTTTGTTTCAGATAAGTATTATAAAACGTGCCACCAAATTCCACCAAAATCAATTGTTACATATTAAATGATATGGCAGTTATTCCAGAGATCATATTTTCATTTAATTTATAAATGATACATAAACAGTTCATGTAATGGGAAAAGTGAGTTCGTCAATACCTAAAATGCGGCCAAGGATTAAGAATCAATCTCATGGATGACCATGATAATATAAGTTAAGGCTTCAGGCCTGTTTTGCAACTCTCTTAAGGGCACGGATGGTGTTTTGACTTCAGTGTTGATATATAAGTTTGATTGTACAGTTTATATACCATGGATCCTTCTAACATATCCAAAGACGCAAATATTGCTCTCGCAAGCTACCCAGTAAATAGAAACATGGTGTAATATTTTTGACACCATTATTAGCATTATTAGATAAATTTCCTCTTTTTGTAATGTTCTTGAAAGTTTTTTTTTCACGTCAGATAGAGATTCAAATTCTGCGACTAATAAAACATGACCATTCTCATCAAAATAGGTCTTAAGAATGCTTGATTGGCAAAGATTCAACTCACACCTCATTAAATCTAAAATTGGTGTTTGTAATGCAATTAAACTGCTGAATTGGTGTCAAACGCAAGAGGTTGGTATTCCAGCTGCCTATGAATGACACTATAGAAGGAACTAGAGACTTGTTTGCAGCATGACGGTTGCAAAGCTTAGGGTACAACTTCTGACGGATGTCATGAAACCTGGTCGTCAAAAGTGGCAAAAGACAAATATCTTCATTGTCAAATCAGAAAACCATGCCTTCAATGATAAAGATATTCATAGAAGGCCTCTGCCACATCCACTTGCGGTCATATATTTAAAGGGCAGCAATATAAAAGATTCTCTAGAAATTATCTAAATGACTAAGTTGGTGCAAAGATAAACAAGACAGATGACTCAGGTTGTTGGCTCAAAGATGACCAAAAAGTCACTTTTACACAAGTGCAAATGCATGTTCAGCAAAGTCGCTTCGAATAACTGAAACTCATATATTGGGGTTGATTGGCAAATGATAAAAAGACCTTCATGTGTATATATATATATATATATATATATATATATATATATATATATATATATATATATATATATATATATATATATATATATATATATATATATAAAACATAAAGTTAAGTGAAGTAAAGTAAGCCTTTATTGAAGTCGTATCCAAATTGGAATCTCGATCATAAAGTACGATAAAGGTTTTGCAAAATCAAAACAAAAGAGTATTAAATAAGAGATAAATATGAGTATCTATATATGCGGATATTACATATTCATCAATATTTTCAATACTTTTCATTTTTTGCTTGTCTAAATTTATATATATTTGTGAGCCAGTTGTTATATCCGTTATTTTTAGAAGCAGTTTTAGTGCTTTGCGGTCCAATGGCTTGTCATAGTACAATAAAAGCTTGTACAAGCCATCGAAACAGTACAGGTTAATCTGCAATCCACCTATCGGAGAACTGATGTGATCGGAAACACATCAGTACTGTTATGTAATTTTGGTTTCATTCCGAGACACAAGGAAAAATGCACATGCTCATCAGTATAACCCTTTTGATGTCAGGTAGTGGATTTGAACTAGTAATGAAGATTGGCTTTGGAGGAGCAAGGTATCTATATGTTTAATTATAAAAACAACAACAATTCAATTAAATATTGGGTAATTGTACTGCAATGAAACTGTTCAAAGTGCTTTGGATGGGTGTCAAGCGCAAAACATATTTTCTTGATGCCCCTACTGATGACCCTATCGCAGAAACGATAAAATTGTTTGCAGCATGACTGTAGCAAAGTTAAGGGTAAAACTTCAGAGGGATTACATGAAATCTTGTCGTCAAAAGTAGCAAAAGACAAGTATCTTTCTTGTCGAAAAAGAATAATATAATTCATGTAAATGGATGGCTTGACAATTTATATGGACGGAAATGTGAATTCCATGACCTCTCAAACGGACTCAAACACATACAACCTTTTGTCGAAGATGCTGGATAAATTAAGATATGGTGTAATGTTTTAGGCAACCATTATAGCAGCTATGCTGGATAAAATCCCTCTATTAGAAGTAAGATTTTTCCAGGTCAGAAAAGAAGTAATGAAAACCCTGCGACCAATAAAACCTGACCAAACACAACAAAATAGGTCTCAAGAATGCTTGGTTGGTTAAGATACGACTCAATGTTTTTGTGGCATACATTTGTGTGGCCATAGTTGATATTGGGTGGTCATTTTGGCTTTCAATGAAATATTTTACACTTTATATAACGAAAGAAACTTATCCTTCAGCCTGAACCCCTAATGTACAGTGGTTTCAATCGGGTTCGAACTCACAACGTACGTTACCCAGTCACCTAGCGGAGAAGCCACAGTATTAGTCTCTAGGATGCAATTTCAGCTAAGATATACCTTGATATTTGTTGTGGAAACCAGCTTGGCAGCCATCTTGGATTGTTAGTTCAATTTCAGATTTTCATGGTTGATTTTACAGCAAATATAACAAAAGATAACAATTCTTTGACCCGTAAAACATGCCGAAAGACACCAAAATCAGTGGCATAGTGTATTGAGATATGACTTGTTACATACTGACACAGGCATTTGGGCGGCCATTTTGGATTTTTATGCAAATTAAGGGTTGTATGTGTCAGCCAGTGAAAGATATGAATTGCTTGACCCAATATACCTGGCAAAGGATACCAAAATGACTCCAACAGCTTCTCATTAGGCTGAGATATGACATTTTGATATTTTAACTGGTTTTGGATGTCTTTTTGGCATCCATCTTGGATTTTTATGCAAATTAAGGGTTATGCATGTTGGGCAATGAAAGGTATGACTTCCTTAATCCCATTTTCCTGGCAAAGGAGACAACAATGACTCCAACAGCTTCTCATAGAGCTGAGATATGGCATTTTACCTGTTTTGGAGGTCATTTTGGCAGCCATCTTGGATTTTTATGCAAATTAAGAGTTGCACATGTTCGGCAATGAAAGACATGAATTCTCTGGCCCTGTTTGCCTGGAAAATGACACCAAAATGACTTTGATAACATTCCATAGAGCTGAGATATTACCAATTTACATGTTTTGGCGGCCATCTTGGTGGCAATCTTGAATATATTAAAATGCCAAAGGGTGCCAGGGTGGCACCATGCAGATCCTGATTCAGTAGGTTTTGAAGATACAGAAACCACCAAGACCCATTGCGGGGCCGAAATTTTTGGGTTCGACCAATAATCAGGGTTTCGGCACCAGACTAAAAAGAGGGATAAAACTGCAGCAAGTGTAAATGAATACAGTAAAACTTGGCCGACTAGCGGGAAATACAATACTTGTAAAGATAAAAACTGCAAAGTTAAAACAAATACATTAAAATACTAACCGACCAGCAGCAAATAAAACACTTGCAAAGCAGAGACTAAATTGCGCAGACGTTTCAGGTGCAACCCTTCGTCAGTACTAAAACTCGTCAGAGAAAAGTGAAAACACAAGAAAGAAAGACAGCCAATCAAACAAGAGAATGATCAAACACGTTAAAATATGCATTCAGCCGGCTGGTGCCAAAGTGCCGAGTTTGAAAATAGTGGCCTGTTCGAGTTTCTCAGGGGGGGGTAGAGTCGGTGGAGAAAATACTAGCAGACACTGCCATGTCAGACGAACTGCGGTGGGGTGGTGTAAAACAATTTTTTGCCACCGGGTATGCGAGCTTGTTGTCGGTCACGTGCGAAGGTGTTCAGCAAAGCGATCGCCTAGGTGACAATTTGATCGCCAATATAAAACATGATGCAGCATGTGCATTTGATGCAGTCAATGATATTAGCCGACGTGCATGTGAACACGCCGGAAACATTGACTCTACCACGCGAGCTCTGAATGAAATTGTGATAAAAGTATGCGGGCAGGTGTTACACACTCGACGGCCACATGATGATGTTCCAGTAGCGCAGTCGCTATTAGGTAAACTTGAATGCACAAGCAGGTCTTTGATCTTTGTGTCACGTCGAAATGCTGTGGAGAACAAGACTATGTTTATTGCCTTCTGCCTATTGGCGTATTGTCTCGCTGTCAATCACCGAGAGTTTTTCCATATTTGTATTTTACCATGCCCTCTTTCTCGGGTACGTGTGTTCTGAGACTTTGGCGTAATAAAGCTGAGTTGAGTTTTGCTGTTGCTAATCGAACATGTGCATCAGTTCATTCTGTTCTTTGGGTATCTACAAACCACCTCACCCCAAGCGGTCACATTTGGTGCCAGGACCAGGATACAGTACTCTGAGACGAAATGGATACGCCAGAACGAATAAAACTGAGTAGAAGAGCACACCGTGGGCAAATGACCAAAATACTGAACCAACTAGACGAATTCATGGAGACAGCAGAAGATGGGCTGAACGAAGCAAAGTGTGACAAGATCCAAGCCAAGCTAGAGTTAGTTCCTGCCAAACTTCAGCAAGTTTTAGACCAAAATCTAATCGACAAGACAGAAGATGCCGATAAAAAAACCGTCATCGTCGAAGCAGATGATTACCATAGCGCTAATAAACAAAGGTTAGTCGTTTGCAAAAGACACTTGAACAGACCGTCCGAAAAATTTACCAAGAGTACACAGAAACTCGATCCATCGGCTGAAGAATTCAAGCCAACATCTGCAATGCTACAAAACTACAAACACGTTAAGAACGTACAGCTACCCAAACTAGGGACTGGTGAGTTTCTTCAGCCTGGGGGGGGCCGGTGGATTCATGGGGGGTCACCCTGTTTTTGACTTTGGTGATAGGGGGGGGTCACCATGTTTTTGAAATGCCCAATAGGGGGGTCAGTGTGTTTTGAATTTTGACACGGGCTCATCATTGCCTAAAATGCTAGTGTCAGCCACAAATTTCATCATTCAGTTATATTTTCGGCGCGCCCTTCGGGCGCGTAACTTTAATAATCAGTCATATTTTTCAGCACGCCCAACTTTAACATATCAAGCATACATACATCAGAGATATCTGTATGTTCAATATTTTTCAGCATGCTCTTCAAGCTCATTACTTTAATATATCATACATTTTCAGCATGCCCTTCAGGTGCATGACTTTAATATACAAGGCATATATATCAGAGATATCAGGATGTTTTATATTTTTCGGCGCGCCCTTCGGGCGCCATACTTTATTAAATCAGAGATATCTTGATGTTTGCTAAGTGAAAGTGTACCATTATGAAATCTGCATTTCATATGAAAAGGATGACAAATTCCTGATACTTTTCTGTTCTCTCTATGAGAATTCAGTATGAGAAAGCAACATGCACAAATATTTCACAATATATATTTGATACAGTGACTTATTTTAGAGATAGAAAAATGACAAGATATCTTTCCTTCTCATTGATGCAATTATTTTCCTTTGTGTCACAGGTTTCCTGTAGAAAGATGCTTTTTTATGAACAAAATAACAGTTAAAAAAGGCAGTTTTTGTAATTATTAGCTGTGCTTTTATGGTTTCAATGTTACAAGAAAAGGTCCTCTCAGACACTGTACACATCAGATTTGGCTAAAAAAGCTCTCTATGGCTCCTCAAGAGATTTAATTATATGGTTGGCATTAGTCTTAACACCCATCAAAGTTTTTGATTCACTGCTTTTTCCTCTGTGATATTAATGATTGACATCCATTTCTGTACAACAGTTCAGGACATCTGGTTAAGCATAGAAAGTGTGAAATACATTCACAGCTATTCAAAATACAGCTCATTCAAAATGTACTGTATTCAAACTTTAAGATTGACACTTTGAAATTCCTATCTTACAACTGACATGTCAACAATTTCATTAAAACATAGAATGACTATTTAAAATATAAATATATGTAAAATATAGTATATATATATATATATATATATATATATATATATATATATATATATATATATATATATATATATATATATATTTATATATATATATATGTCCACCTTTTGTTTTACCTATGTCGCGTGCCGGGGGGGGGGGTCACCCTGTTTTCGAAATTTGGAATAGGGGGGGTCACCCTGTTTTCAAAATTTGGAATAGGGGGGTCAGCCACTTTTTGATGTCGGCAAAAAAATAATCCACCGGCCCCCCCAGGCCGAAGAAACTGACCAGTCCCCTAGCTTTAGCCAAATTTCCGGAGACATTCTGATATGGCAGAGCTTTATTGATGGTTTTCAAGCCACTTTACACAACGATCCGTCACTGGAAAATGTTCAAATATTTCAGTATTTGCGAGTCCAACTATCAAATGAAGCAGCCAGGGCAATAGAAGGACTTTCCCTCACCGCCGCAAATTACTCTAATGCTATAGAGCTGTTGGTTAAACGCTACGGCCAACCCCACATGGTAAAGGCTGCCTACATGAAGGCCTTGTGGGAACTACCAAGACCGAACAGTGATCTTGCCAGTTTACGTGAATTCTACAACGCCACTACCGAGCAGAATCCGCAAGCTCATAACAAGAGATCATTGTACATCACGAGAATGGTTATTTCAGGAACTGCGAGAAGCTATATCCAGGGAAATAGATGCGAGTCTAGCTGGACAGTCGATCGAAGACAAGATTATTCGCGGAAATGGTCGCTAGGCTGTTAAATCTAAACTGGGATACCTTCTTTTGGGTCCGTTAGTTCACTCCTGTCACGTCGCTACTAATCTCAAACAAGAAGAAACTGATATGAACTCATTTTGGGAATTAGAATCGATCGGCATTAGGGACGACTAAGAAGCTACAGAGAGTGCAGCTGACTACGAGCTCTACCGCAGTACCAAAATAGAATTCTATGGCAACCGGTATGTTGCAAAACTTCCCTGCAAACCAGACCATCCACCGCTCCTGACAAACTTCTCAATCAGCGAAACACGCACTCGCTCAATGGTGAATAAACTCAGCGGTGATCTGCATAGTACATACGACAAAATAACACAAGAACAAGAGCGCAGGGGCTTCATAGAGAAAGTCAAGGACGATGCGTCACAAGGACACTACCTACCGCACCACCTGGTAAAAAAGGACTCAGAAACAATCCCCATACGAATCGTATATGATTGCAGTTGTAAGGCAGAGAACGGAGTCAGTTTCAATGATTGTTTATCAACAGGAACGCTGCTACTAAACGATCTGGTATCAATGCTGATTCGCTTCCATGTTCACCACTATGCTTTGTCGGCAGACATAGAAAAAGCATTTCTACAAATTGGATTACATAAAGATGACCGCAACTTTACGAAATTTCTATGGTTATCGGACTATAATAACCCAAATGGCGATTTCGACGTTTACCGTTTGAAATCGGTGTTGTTCGGAGCAGTCTCTTCGCCGTCCATTTTGAACACAGTTGTACGTTCTCACCTTGAAGCAAATGGATACGACGTCTGTCAAGATCTAAAGGAAAACATTATGTTGACAGCGTAATGAGTGGAGCACAAACCAGAGAAGATATACCGCATTATCATAACGAAGCGAATGAGGTAATGTCAAAGGGCGGATTCAACCTCTGTTCGTGGGCTTCAAACTGCACAGGACTCCACAAACTTGCTCAGGAGCAAGGAAACGTAGATAGCGAAACGACCGTGAATACCTTGAGTCTACTTTGGAATACAGAGTCGGATAAGTTATCCTACAAACAGAAAGTTATGGAAGACGGACATTTAGTCACAAAGAGAGAAGTAGTACGGAGTACTGCAATCATATAGGCCTACGACCTGCTTTGATTTCTAGCACCAGTTCAAGTGACGGCAAAATGCTTTATCCAAGAACCACAGGAAGTTAAAAGTGCTCTTTAATTAAACTGGCTGTGACATCTGTATTTTCTGCGAGTATAGTATAACAAGCAACTGCCAATATAAATGGCCCTGCTAATAACAAAAGCGATGAAGATGATGTTGTGCAAGAATCTTACCGAATCTTACAGTTCTGGTCGAAAAATTGTAAATGAGTATTTTGGTACATTGTTACAGATAAGTATTATAAAACGTGCCACCAAATGCCACCAAAATCAATTTCATTAAATACTCAGTCAGCTGAAGTATTACATATTAAATGATATGGCAGTTATTCCAGAGATCATATTTTCATTTAATCTATAAATGGTACATAAACAGTTCATGTAATGGGAAAAGTGAGTTCCTCGATACCTAAAATGCGGCCAAAGATTAAGAATCAATCTCAAAGATGACCAATGATAATATAAGTTAAGGCTTCAGGCCTGTTTTGCAACTCTCTTAAGGGCACGGATGGTGTTTTGACTTCAGTGTTGATATATAAGTTTGATTGTACAGTTTATATACCATGGATCCTTCTAACATATCCAAAGACGCAAATATTGCTCTCGCAAGCTACCCAGTAAATAGAAACATGGTGTAATATTTTTGACACCATTATTAGCATTATTAGATAAATTTCCTCTTTTTGTAATGTTCTTGAAAGTTTTTTTTCACGTCAGATAACCAGAGATTCAAATTCTGCGACTAATAAAACATGACCATTCTCATCAAAATAGGTCTTAAGAATGCTTGATTGGCAAAGATTCAACTCACACCTCACTAAATCTAACATTGGTGTTTGTAATGCAATTAAACTGCTCAAAGTGCTCTGAATTGGTGTCAAACGCAAGAGGTTGGTATTCCAGCTGCCTATGAATGACACTATAGAAGGAGCTAGAGACTTGTATGCAGCATGACGTTTGCATAGCTTAGGGTACAACTTCTGACGGATGTCATGAAACCTGGTCGTCAAAAGTGGCAAAAGACAAATATCTTCATTGTCAAATCAGAAAACCATGCCTGCATGATAAAGATATTCATAGAAGGCCTCTGCCACATCCACTTGCAATCATATATTTAAAGGGCGGCAATATTAAGTTGGTGCAAAGATAAACAAGAAAGATGACTCAGGTTGGCTCAAAGATGACCGAAAAAGTCACTTTTATGCAAGTGCAAATGCATGCTCAGCAAAGTCGCCTCGAATAACTGAAACTCATTTATTGGGGTTGATTGGCAAATGATAAAAAGACCCTTCATGTCGTATGGGAAGATACAGTTCATTATATTTTAATTTAAATGGATGGTTTGACAATTTATATGAACAGAAATGTGAATTCCATGACCTCTCAAACGGACCCAAACACATACAACCTTGTGTCGAAGATGCTGGATAAATTAAGATATGGTGTAATGTTTTAGGCAACCATTATAGCAGCTATGCTGGATAAAATCCCTCCATTAGAAGTAAGATTTTTCCAGCTCAGAAAAGAAGTAATGAAAACCCTGCGACTAATAAAACCTGACCAAACACAACAAAATAGGTCTCAAGAATGCTTGGTTGGTTAAGATACGACTCAATGTTTTTGTGGCATCCATTTGTGTGGTCAAAGTTGATATTGGGTGGTCATTTTGCTTTCAATGAAATATTTTTACACTTTATATAACGAAAGAAACTTATCCTTCAGCCTTGAACCCTTAATGTATTAGTCTCTAGGATGCAATTTCAGCTAAGATATACCTTGATATTTGTTGTGGAAATCAGCTTAGCAATCATCTTGGATTGTAAGTATCAATTTCAGATTTTCATGGTTGATTTTACAGCAAATATAACAATAGATACCAATTCTTCGACCCGTAAACATACCGAAAGACACCAAAATCAGTGGCATAGTGTATTGAGATATGACTTGTTACACACTGAAACAGGTATTTGGATTTTTATGCAAATTTTATGCAAATTAAGGGTTGCAAATGTCAGCTAATAAAAGATAAGAATTGCTTGACCCGATACACCTGGCAATTAAGGATACCAAAATGACTCAAACAGCTTCTCATTGAGCTGAGATATGATATTTTAACTGTTGTAGAGCTTGTTTTGGCAGTCATCTTTGATTTTATGCAAATTAAGGATTTTACATGTCAGGCAATGAGAGATATGAGTTCCTTAACCCCATTTCCCTTGCAAAGAAGACCACAATGTCTCCAACAGCTTCTCATGGAGCGTAGATATGGCATTTTACCTGTTTTGGAGGTCATCTTTGCAGCCATCTAGGATTTTTGTGCAAATTAAGGGTTTTACATATCAGGCAATAAAGAATATGAGTTCGTTAACCCCATTTTCCTGGCAAAAAAAGACCACAATAACTCCAACAGCTTCTCAAGGAGCTTAGATATGGCATTTTACCTGTTTTGGAGGTCATTTTGGCAGCCGTCTTTGATTTTTATGAAAATTAAGAGTTTCACATGTTCGGCAATGAAAAAAATGAATTCTTTGGCCCTGTTTACCTAGCAAATGGCACCAAAATGACTTTGATAGCATTTCATAGAGCTGAGATATTACCATTTACATGTTTTGGTGGCCATCTTTGCGGCCATCTTGAATATATCAAAATGCCCAAGGGTGCCAGGGTGGCATCATGCAGATCCTGATTCAGAAGGCTTTGAAGATACAGAAACCACCAAGACCCATTGCGGGGGCCAAAATTTTTGGGTTTTGTGCTTCAGCACCAGACTATATGAGGTAGTTTTTATTTTATATATGTCATCTTATGTAAGGGCCTACTTATCTCATTCAAATACAGGATACTGTTCTTTAGGGCCTGATCAGTTTCTTCAGTCTTTGAGATTTTTCACCCTGTTTCTGAATTTGTTGATGCGATGTTACCGTGTTTTTTTAATTCTGATAGCGGGGGGGGGGGGGGCAGTGTGTTTGTGAATTACAACACTGGCTAAGACTTGCCAAAAATACCATACCAGCCATAAATTGCATCAGTCAGTGTCATTTTTCGGCGGCCTTTGAGATCATGACATAAATATCTGAATGTTTGCAAACGAAAAGTTTGTTTTGCAAAGTGTACGAATCATTATAGAATATATAGTTCATATGAAAGTGTGGCAAATTCTTGTTCTGTTCTTTTTTCTCTATGAGAATTCAGTATAGGAGAGCAACATGCACTAATATTTCACAATACATTTTATACATGACATATTTTACAACGAAAAAATGAAAACATAATTTTCGTTCTTATTGATGCAACTATTTTATCTCACATCACAAGTTTTTAAGTAAAAGGTGTTTCTTCATGAGCAAAATGATACTTAATGTAAAGCAGTTTTGTCACTGTTAGCTGTGCTTTTCTGATTTCAATGTTAAAAGAAAAGGTCCTCTCAGATACTATGCAATCAAATTTGGCTACAACTCATAAAATCTTAGCTCTCTATGGCTTCTCACGAGACTGGCAACAGTGTAATTATCAACGTAAATTTTTGATTTAAAGCTGTTCTCTCTTTGGTATTATTATGTAGGTCATTTTCCCCACACTCATGACCTGAGTTTAATTAATCTAGAATTAATCTTGAAGGCCACTGTGCTTCATGACCTTGAAGTCAATTGGTCATGTTTACAACTTTCTAGAAATTCAATTAGCCACAAGTTGAGATATTTTAGAGCAGTAATTAGCATATACGTAGAAGTTCTAGATTGCTCTTATATTTTCTTATATAACCACTCGAGTATAAATACGGAATTCCAGTTTTTCAGTCAAACATTAGGGATCGTGTTTCTGACGTGCTACTTCAAGACTTTGGAAACCCCAGCAGTATTAACTTCACGACTTTTCAAGACCTTCACAGCAATGCTGGATTTATACTGTGGACTTTGTGCAACTTCAAGCCTGCAAGCCAAAGGACTGTTCATTCATCCGACTGACTGTTACAACTCTGAGACTGGAGCTTTGCCGTCCCAGCTGAGATAAGCAGCGTGTACATCTCTACAGTTTGTATTCTATCCCTTGACTTGGCGATTAGTTTTCAAAGAAAATTGCTGAGTTCACCATTTGGTTCATTTTCTCTCACGTAACCAAATTGGAGTCTTGTCCGGGAGCAAACATTTCGAGCTGTTTCACAACATTTTGCCAGCCTTTGCTAAACTACACTCTATTGTGAACTCAGCGAATTATCATCATGGCAGAATTCAAGCCAGACGAAATAGAGGATCTTGATCAGGACACATTTGATTCCCTCAGAAAAGACGACCTAATTGCACTGGCCAATTTCTTTATAGTAGAAGTCAAAAGATCTATGCGCAAGAAGGGAATTCAGTACAATAAATCAATACATTTAGTTGGTTAAGGCAAATTTAAGGAATCCATCTTGAAAGATTATGTGCCTGAGTCCACCATTGAACTAAAAACAAATAGAATTACAAGTGCAGTCAAAATTGCAGCTTCAGAGACTGGAATTACAAATGAAAGAGAAAGAATTACAAATGGAAGAAAGACACAGAGAGAAAGATAGGCAGGAAAGACTAGAAATGAAACGTTAGAGCTTCGGTATACAGGAAAATTCCCCACTTCGGACAATTTTGACATCACTAAACTTTCAGGTTATCCCTTTCCAAGAAAAGGATGTTGACAAATATTTTCTTCATTTTGATTAAATTGCTCAGAGTCTAGCAAGGTTTGGTTTATGCTTTTGCAGAGTGCTTGGATGGGAACAGCAAGATAAATTTACATTCAGTTGTCAGTAGAGCAGTCTTCAGATTATGATTGTGTGAAGGAAGTAATCCTCAAGGGTTACAAGCTAGTGCTTGAATCTTATCGTCTGAAATTTAGGGACTGTGAGAAAGTGAAAATCGAACTTCTGTTGCAATTGCTGGAACAAAAGAATAACTGTTTGACCGTTAGTGTTCTTCTGAAAGAAATGGTCAGGATCAAGGATAAAATACGTTAACTTATTTTGATTAAGGAATTTAAAAGATGCATTCTAAGTGGCATCAAGGCATTTATCAATGAACAAAAGGTAGATATATTAGAGGTCGCTGCACGTGTTATTCATTTTCATCATTGACCCACAAAACTTCATTTGTCAGCAAACCATTCCAGTCCTTTTTCGTACCGAAACAATGCAGGGAAATTATATCCTCCGTTTCATCTAAGAACTTCTCAAAGGAGTGTAGAAAATTAAATGAAACAGGTCCAGAGTTCAAGAAACACTCCCACGTCATCAGGTCCAAAGTCTCGATCTCCTTCTGGCAAGCAATTTGGTACACTTTCTTGTAATTATTGTAAGAAAGACAGCCATTTAATGTCAGATATTCTCAAATTGAAAAGAAAACGTGAAGGTCAGAATGGTCAAAGTGGATCGAAGCCCATTGGCTTTATTTCTCCATCACCTAAATTAGAATCTAATAAAGTGTGCAACACACTTTCTGAGGTTAAAACTCTCTTATGCCCAATTAATGAGGTCAAGGTCAATTTTTTTCAAGATAACATTATGGGTATTTTCACACCATTTGTTCACGATGGTCTAATATCACTTTCTAGTGATTTGTCTTCTGCTACCCCTGTCAAACTTATAAGAGATACTGGGGCGTCCCAGTCTATTTTGTTGGCAGAAGCCCTGCCGTTCTCTGAAAAGTCATTTTAAGGTACTAAAGTTCTTGTTAAGGGGGTAGATTGTAATAACTACATTCCTGTTCCTCTCCATAATGTCTATTGTCTTTGGACTTTGTTTCTGGAAGTATGACTTTAGGTATTAGGCATTTTGTACCTTTCGCAGGGATTCACCTTCTCCTTGGAAACGACCTTGCTTGGGACAAGGTCATTATTACTCCACTTGTGTCCGATAACCTAGTTTACATCAGGATCAAGATCTAATTGGGCAAGAAATTCCGGAATGTATCCTGCATGTGCTGTTACTCGAGCCATGTCAAGAACACTTCTGAGAATCAAATATTGTCAAAAATGATGTCACAGACGTTGACTTAAATGACACCTTTCTTGGTCAGGTGTTTGACACGGATCATTGAGTTATCACTGCGGGACAAAACTATGCTTGAGTGTTTCGTATTCCGTGAAGCATATATCCTACCTGACAGCACTTTCAGCCGGTTCTAGTGATGACAGCGAATATTGTATCAATTCATTTTCAATAGAATATCGATCGAAATCTGCGGGCGTACGGCTTATGTATTCAGGTCACATCATGAGTATGTCCACATTACCAGTATATTTTGACTTATATAGCATAACATCAACTTATCCGTTGGTTTCTGATACTTAAATTGAATTGCCGACCTTTTTACACTTTTGACGATACGTTTATGTTTCAGCACATTTTGGCGCACTTTTGCTAAGTTTGGTGCCATTTTGAGCTGGGAACGACCTGCCAGGGAGCACGACAACAATGTATCAACTTCCAATAAAAGAATATCGATCGATAACGTTCACTGCACGATTACAGTGCAGAATCTGCACAAGTTCACCTCCGTTCTGCGTATTTTTTCAATTTTACAGGAATTTTCATCATTGATATTCGCTCAAGTTGGTATGAATTACAACAACATGACACGCATTTGGTCTGTACAACTTACTAGACGCATACTGATTAAAATGCGTCAATTTAAGACCCTTGTTCTGCATATGTACACACCGTCAGATCGCTAAATTATTGACGGCAACAGTATATTTCAGTGATCGGAATAAATAAAATGCAAATAAAAAAATTTTCGTGAAGAAATTCAAAAATCTAAAACGATAGGAATTTTGTATATTAATCAAAGGATCACCATGCTAAATTTGATCATTATTCGTTCAAAATTGAGGAATTTGCACCGGCGAGAAGTATACAATGTTTGGTGTATTTGACGCCATTGTTTTCTACGGGAAATCGAGCTTATTCACCGCTTCGTAAAATGAAAAATAATTCTGAAAAAAAACGTTGGATTAACTTTTTCATTTCGCTGTAATTTCTTACAATGTTTGAGATAAAAGATCTTATGAAGGTTAACTAATACTATTATTTTATATTTTTGAGTTTCCCTCTTATTTTATGAAATGAGAGTTAACGATCATTTGGCTGTTGACTGTGTTTTCACCTATTTTTGCATATGAATAATTATCGCATAGGTATTTTCAGAATTCCTCCATAAAATTATTGCCAAAATATCATAATGAAAGGTCAACATATGAGGAAATTGAATCTGCAACTCTTCCATCAATATTAAGCTGTGCAGCGAGGAAATTCGGCGAAATTTTAAACATAGCGTCAAAGGCGGATTTGACTCTCTGTACGCGTACTCGACGTATGAGTGGCGAAAAAGTGACACGTTAATATGAAACAAAATGGATGGCCTTTGGGCCCGCAGTGTATCTTTAGTGGATTTGAAACCTGCAGTAAAACTTTGGCTGATCAAGGTCAGACATTTTCTTAATCAAATCTCATTGCAGAACAACACAAAGACCCAAACATTTTGTGTTTGTTTGACAGGATGGTGGACGAAGATTAAACTTCAGATAGTCCTATTTTTTATTATACAAAATCTGGTATTCTCATGCATAAATGGAGACCTCCAGATGTCTTAGGTCATGACGATTAGGCTATAAAACATCAAATTGTGGTTTCAAAGTTCTATCGTACTAAAATATTGCACCTGGTCCATGAAACTCCCTGGGTTGGTCATTTACGAGTAAAGAAGACCCATCATAAAATTCTTAGTCATTTTTATTGGCTAATCTTAAACAGGCTGGAGCACATTTCTGTAAAACTTGTCACACATGCCATTTGTAGGAAAACCAAATCAGACCATTCCAAGGGCCCCTTTACAGCCAATTTCTGCATTTCAAGACTATTTAGTGGGATACTTATAGACCGTGTTGGACCCCTACCAAAACAAGATCAGAAAATGAGTACCTTTTGACAATAATGTGTACTCTGTTCCCAGAAGCCATACCAATGAGAAATATATAGGCAAAGACTTAGTGAGAGCTTTAGTCAAATTTTTCATTTTATTTGGCCTTCCTAAATGTGTCCAGTCTGGAATTTTCCAACAAGCCATGGATCAGCTTGGCATCAAAGAGTGTAGGTCATCCGCCTATCATCCAGGAAGTCAGGTTGCCCTCGAGCAATTTCATCAACCTTGAAAATATGATTAAGACCTACCGCTTTGACACAGAGTAGCAGTGGGATAAAGGAATTCATTTTATGCTTTTTGTTGTGAGAGAGTCAATTCAAGAGTCTCTTGATTTTAGCCCATTTGAGCTTATATTTGGACATATAGTCTGTGACCCACTTAAAGCCGTTCCTTGGGTATAAAGGCAGCTCAACTTCAGTGGGTTCATTGTTTCGAATAACTGACACATGGAAGCAATGCGAGCAACTGTTCCAGAAAATCCACGCGGATAAATATAGCTCTGTGCTACAACAGTACCTTTCGTTAATACTTTTGACATAGCGTTGTGAGCAAAATACTGTCTATTTTACAGTTTCAAGTTAGTTATTGATGAAAAGTTCGTTTCCATACACGGCATGTGGTGTCGACAACATAGCCGTTGACCATTTCAAACTGCTGTCAATCACAAGGTGCTAATGATCAAACATTATATTGCTGTCAATCACAAGGTGCTAATGGTCAGACATTTGCTATATCCACCAGATCACATACGATACACACAATGCAACATCCCCATACAAACAGCATTAGATCAATACAAACCTGCAAACGGGCGAATGTATACTGCACTGCCGCGATTTAGATGTGAAATTTTTTCATATTTTTATGAGACTATGCTTGTGACAATGCGCATGTAATAGAAGGTAAGTATGTGCGCGTACTCGCCCTATGCCTGCACTATGTCATAAGGGCGCTTCAACCCGGTAGTGTGCAATCACTGATCCTTCCTCCACACCTAGTTTGTTACTGGTACGATTTATTTGATGAGATACTATTTCTGAAAAAGTCATTAGTGCCCTCCATTCCAATTAACTAGTGATATTAAGCTAAGGAATTTGCAATATAAGTGATAATGAAGATTCTTCCCTCAAACCGAGTACTTATAAATGACAATTTATTAACTCCCCGATATGTAATTTTTGCAAAGAGGTTGAAGAGGATTATTATCATTTATTTTGGGATTGTATTTATATACGTCGTTTTTGGATTTCAGTAAAGGAGTGGTTTCAAATTGGTACACAAAATACCATAACGCTTTATGCAATATACTGTATACTTGGTGACTCGTGTTCGAGTTCTAGTTTACTTATAAAGTTCATCATCCTTATGGGACGCTTTTATATATGTAGATGTAAAATGCTAATTCACTGCAAAATATTCTTCAGTTTAAATTGTACGGGAATTCTGTTTACAAAACAGAAAAGTATGTAGCAATTTCAAAAGATAGACAAAGGATACATGTTGAAGAGTGGGGAGCTTTTGTCAAATCTTTTGTTGCTAGCTTTTCTCCTTTCTGTATTGTCTTTTTTTCCTCTGGTCTTTTTCTGTAGTCTTTGTGTTTGCTTATTCAATAAAAAAAGAACTGATCCATGAATATGAACACTTGTTCCAACAAAGACAAACATAGTTTATCACAATGTTGATGTCGGCGACATTAAGCCTGTGAAACAACATCAGTACAGAGTGAATCCAACGAAATCGGAATATCTCCAGGCAGAAATAAAATACCAGCTGGACAATGACTTTATTGAACCCAGTAAGAGAAACTGGAGTTTCTCTTTTGCATACATGTGCCAAAACCAGATCAAAGCTATCGTATGTGCACGGACTACAGGAAAGTGAACACTCTCACAAAGACAGACACTTTCCCAATCCCGAGGATTGATGATTGCATCGATCGAGTGGGAAAAGCCAAGTATGTGACAAAATTTGATCTACTCAAGGGATTCTGGCAAGTCCCTCTGACAGATCGTGCTCGTGAAATATCCGCCTTTGTTACACCAGATGGATTGTTCCAGTACAAGGTAATGCCATTTGGAATGAATAACTCACCGGCAACATTCCAACGGATGATTAACGACGTCATATTCGGACCAGAAGGATGCGAAGCATACGTCGAAGATGTTGTCCTGTACATTGACACAAAGAAGAACACATCAAACTCATGCGGAAGTTCTTTCAGAGACTGAGTAAAACAATGTTGACTGTCAACCTCGCCAAATCTGAGTTCGGTTGGACAAGGGGGACTTACTTAAGACATACTATCGGACGGGTGAAGTAAAACCTCTTGATGCCAAAATGAGTGCCATTTTAAGTTTTCCCATACCAGATTGCAAGAGACAACTGATGCGCTTTCTCCGTATGATGCGGCTGCTGATGCTGTTTTATTGCAAGAGAATAGTCATGGGATAGAGCATCCTGTTTGCTATTTCTCACATGCGAATTTAATGAATCACAGAGAAACTACTCTGCTATTAAAATCGAGTGTATATCTTTGATATTAGCTTTACAGCATTTTGAAGTTTATGTAACTTCCTTAAATCAGCCAATAGTTGTTTACATTGATCAGAGCCCTCTTGTTTTTCTGCAGAAATTAAAAGGCAAAAATCAGAGATTGTTAAGATGGAGTTGAATGTTACAGGAATTTAACTTTGACATTAATTTATCAAGGGCAGGACAATTTAATTGCAAACTCTCTCGTATTTAGAGCTTATTGTTGTTCACACTTCTAATGCAACATTTGTACAAAGAAAGATCTTTCCTTGAAACAATTTCTTTTTTTGGAAGAGAGGGTGCGTTATGTAGGTGATTTTCCCCCACACTCATGACCTGAGTTTAATTAATCTAGAACATTCTGAAGGCCACTGTACTTCATGATCTTGGAGTCAATTAGTCATGTTTACAACTTTCTTGGAATTGAATCAGTCACAAGTGGAGATATTTTAGAGCAGTAATTGGCATATCAATAGAAGTTCTAGATTGTTCTTATATTCTCTTATATAACCACTTGAGTATAAATATGTAACGGCACAGTTTTTCTGTCAGACATTCGGGATAGTGTCTCTGACATGTTACTTCAAGACTTTGGAAACTCCAGCAGTATTAAGTTCAAGACTTAAACACCCAAATGTTTTTATATTTAATTTATATTTCATCTTTTGTTTTACCTTTTTTCGGGGTTCCCCATAATTTTGGAAGTTGAAATAGGGGTTAGTCACTTGTTGATGTCCGCAGAATAATCCACCGACACCCCTCCCCTGAGGCTTGAGAAACTGATCAGTTCCTTATTTAATCTGCTTCTACAACTGCAGAAGTAACATATCAGCGGATAGTCTCTCTGAGCGCCGAGGGGAAAATGTGAAGCATACAGCCGAGTCAACAAACAACACAAATAGTGTTGACTTATTAGATGATTCTGAGACTGATAAAATGTTGGCTGACTGTCACGATGAAGTGTGCGTACATTGTCGAACATTTCCTTGCAGTATTTGTCTTGATAGACGGTCAAGGTAGAATTCTCTTACACAACTTCAGGACTGTCAAAAAGGTATGCAATAATTCACGTTTTACACTCTTTTCCAGTATTGTCTGATAAATATTAATGATTGTCGAGTCATCAGCAGTCATCGTAAAGGCTTGATTATTAACTTTGTAATTCTGTTTAAAAAGTTATTGAAATATATTCCAAAAGTCAGTTGCATTAGCCGTCAGTCAGTCAGGCAGGTGTCAATAACAGAGCAAGTTGATCAGGCGTGAAAATAATGAAAAGTTTCTAGTAAATATACTGGGCATCCAACACTCTACCCTCCTTGAATACATGTCGTCTCAAACATTTGCCAAAAGAAGCAAAACGTACGATACTTTTCAATTATGTAAGTCCTCTGAGCAAGCAGATTGGGGAGCGTCATTATTTCTGACCCGTGGGGTCAGAAGAATTTCATTTGAAACGCAAAAACAATATACAACCATAAAGTATTGTTTAATTTGAATGGGTATTATGACAGAGTTTTTGCTGGGATATCTGACAGGAAAGACTTTGAAAGCACGGGGTGGGGGCATGCAAGGGGCTGAGGAGGACAGTGCCTGGGGTGGTTCCACTAACTTGTTTTAACTCATTTAGAAATTGATGTGTGCAATAGTGCATGTTACAGTCAAAATCGACGTCCAATTATTTGGCCATATAGTTTACAAATTCTAGTGTCACTATCAGCCAGAGTTCCATGACCCAATGAGTCACTTCATTTCCGCTCCCAATGTTTACTTTGTGTATTATGCAAAACGTGCATATAGCCACAACAAGTGTGATTTCATTCAGTTAGTGGGTGAATGGCAATTGAGACACATCGTTCGCAAGGACAAGCGCATAGTTCTCATCGGAAATGCTTGTAACAACCTTTTTTCGAGGAACAGACTTCAACCTGTTTTGACGCATAGTCGTATATACCCCCACATATAATCGGTGAGTCGAGTTGTTGTATTTTAAGTAAACCTATACCGGAATGAACTGTTGAAGGAACCTTGAATAGCCTAGATTTATTGTGAGACTATACACATGTTTGCTGAACAATGGTACAGCCATTAATGACCTTTTACGGACAATGGACATCTTGTTGACTCAGATTACATTTATAGTATATTTATTTGAGACTTCTCAGTTAAGGTAATCTTTAGTAATTGTATTTTTATGCAACTTCAAGTTAGACTGTTTTTAAGTAACTAATTGTTCTCACTTAATAACTCAAAGTTGTGTTATGGAAATGAGATCTTGTAAATAAAGTTTTACGTAGTCGAGTGCCATGACTCCTCTCACTAAATTGAACTTTGACCCCCGAGTCATCACAGACTTCCTGTTCTTTACCTCCCGTTCCTCACTTCCTGTATCTTAGTGTGAACCTAGATAAGTTCTCACTTCCTGTATCCTTTTGTTTGCTTTCCAGTTAATCGTTCTCAACACGTGAACGTTCTCAATACAACTTTCTCGTCATTCTCAGAGAATTAGTTTCTCTAAGTTTGGAAGGTATGCGTATATTCGAATAAACCACGTGAGACATAGATCGGATATTTGCTTCATCTTGTTTAAGAGGGAACACATTATGGAATATCACCCGTGGACGACTATTGCACAGTAGTTGCAGACAATTTTTTTATAGTCATAAGGAATTTGTTAGTGAGCTACATTGCAGACTGGTGCAATCTGAAAGGTGTTTCATTATTTTCACTAACTGTTAGAAAATGGCATAGGACACCCCTAAGGAGAGAGCACAAGAAGGGGTGCCCCCATCTTGCATCCAAAATTTTTGAAAAATTATTGTGTGCAATGGTACAATCTGAGAGGTGTTTCAATTTATTGTATGCTCGGTGAAACTAGTGAAAATGACATTGAACACTAATTATTACATTTTGTGCATGATCATGAGTGTTGAGGCCCAATATTCAACAAGCAAACAATGATAATACTTTTTGTACCGGTAAAAACAATTCCCAGTTTGCATGATTGCAGATAAAGAATATGCAGGAATGGAAAGTTGGCAATTTTATTGTGTCATTTGCAAATCTGATATTTCTGTAAAGATATTAGTGGAACAACAGTAAGGGGCAGTATTTTTTTCTTAACACAGTCATTTTTGTTTCTATTTCTTTACGCTATTTCTCCGGTTGCCGCTTCTAATGAAAATTCGGATAATACGTTACAGTTAAATGTCAAAATGGTATTGAATTTAAGTCAACTAAAATACATGTTTTCTGTGATAATAAAGGAAGAATTCACAACTGTTCAATTCTTCCTAGATCCTCTACACTAAAAATGTCTGCTCAGAGCTTTCCTCTACGACCTCCTCTTTATATTTAACATTTATAAGAGGAAAACATACTTTATCAGATAATCATTTGTATGCATAAAATGCATTTTATGTATTTTATTCATTTATGCTATCAAAACTTTGTTTCTGCAATATTGAGCAATTGTGCAGTATTGTAATATTATAAAGAGATCGCCAATAAACCTGTGTCAAAGGGGGAGGCAGAGAAAAGACATGAGATAACAACAACAAACATTAAATGTAGAGATTAAATTTACAATCGGTTGAAAGATACAAGAAATCTCTATCGCATAGGTATTGGTAGACTATAGCAATTTTTCTTGCAATAAAAGATGATGAAGCGGTCCAATATTTTGTATACTTTGTATAATTAATTTTCTTTACACATTCTTCCAAATAATCAGCGGCCTACATAATGGAGAGTATATGTTTCTCATGCTTGATTAGGCAAGTATCATTTTTTTCAGGAAATATTAAAAATTGCTCATTTAGTAATGATAGCAAAATACTTCAAGTTGGCATACATACATATCATATTGTAACATGTTTTTTAATGAAATTGTACCACTTTATAAGGTTTTTGGTTGTTTCTTATATTTATGAATCATTTCATAATCGCACTAAATGCTTCAGTACATTTCCCAAAAATTGAATAGACCCCCCCCCCTTCTTTCTCTCCACATTTTGAGCAATTCTCTTGTAGCTTTCAATTTTTGAGTCGCCTCCCTTCGGATTCTTCCGACCCCCGGCCGTAAATAATGACGTCTCCCTTACAGCTGGCGTGTCTCGCCAAGGCTTATTAGTTCCATGCACAAAACAGCATAAACGTAAATATTGGTACGGAGTGTCCCCGTTTCAGGTGGCTTACTTCTTGAAATGGGTTGTTTTTGCTGGTTTATGCTGGTTTACTTTGTTTTCAGATCGTTTTTAGGTTTTTGCTGGTTTCGACACATAGAAACCGACCTCGCCTTCCCACTATAACTGACTAGTCCTCAATAAAGTTATGAACAGTCCCTGAAAATCAGCGCAGACCAGTGGCTGATTTAGGTTAATACATGTCAACATTAGGCATATCACAAAGAATGTAGTCCCCGTGCATGAAGTGTAAGCTGGCGCCTATGATTCGGTCAGATAATTTATGTGCCACTGGGGATATAACGGGTCATGGTCGACAACCTTTGGCATTACATGATGCCTGAGATTCGCTCACCTGGCTACCGTTGATAACTTCTGACCTGTCTTTTACTTGGCTTCAATAATCAGTGACGTATGTACATTTACATGGGCAATGCGTCAACTTTCAAGAGGCGTTGTTCTGCTGCATTGTTCGACGTAATTTTCGACAAAATAGTGGCCTCCACCTGAATAATATACTAGATTTCTTCTTTAGTGAATTTACATCTACTGTGACGAAAAACTTAATTGTTGACAATGGATATTTTTCTACCTTTGTGATTCGGCCTGACCCTCTGGATGAGTCATTGGCCAAATGACCTCAGTCTGCTTTACTGTGTAGCAAATCGGTGTCAGGAACACAGCAGGAGGCGTCAAACGGTGAGTCCAAGTTTGCTGATTTACCATGTCTGTTTTGTCTTAGTGTATATCTAAACTTTATCGGGTAAACTTGATAAGTCGAGTCGATGAAGTTTGACCCGCCGTATACGGCCAGTCTTTGAATAACATACTAAATAAGGATTTCAATATGCAAACATTTCAGTCCTACTAGAATCTTGATTTGGTCATTTATATTAGCATCTCGATTTGGAATTGTTCCAATCGCATTCCTGCCCCTTGATGTAACCCTTTCAAAACAACACCTCGCATTGTGGCTCAAAGTAAGACCAACAAAAATGAAATTTACTGCCACTGACATGTGTTAGGTTTAAACATGGATATGAGAAAAGCGAAAGACCGCAAAAAGAAAAAATGACAAAAGCAAACCTCAAAAGTGTATTTACATGTTGGTAATCAAAATCGCCTGTTCCTGTGTCGTACCAGCATGAGCTTGATAAGTGGTGTTTGTGCTGCGTCAGACAAGAGACGACGTCGCGTGTCTGATAAAGGCGAATGAAGCGAATGCTGATGCGACGTTAAGAAGGGGCGATAGCAGGTCATAACCGATTTATCGTGTACTGTGTTTATCAGAATTTCGCAAGGGATAGGAAAACTCTTAAAATTTAGGAATTTATTTTTATTCCGCCAAGAGCATAATATAGACTTTATATGAGCCAGACATTGGTCTGGGTAAACGTATAATGTGTTATTGATCTTCGTTGTAGGAATATGTCAAGTCATATACCAAAATGGATTTTATGAATCGTAAGAAAATAACATTTTACGATTTTAAAGCTGATACTTCAGAATTGGTCTATTTAAAGTTTATCTTGAATATCAAATCGAATATATGACTGATATATGGATTATCTCAAGGCCTATTGTTCACTTCATAATTCCTAACCTCTGCCTTACTTTGATATTCCCTAATATTCAGGCTATGCCAAACACAGAAACATTTAATTATTTTAATTAACGATACTCTTCTCATTTATGTCGTTTGCAAATCAAAAAATTCAAATTAATTTCAAATATGCGGGTTTCCTCTTATACATGTCTATACTCGGCAAGACTTTGATTAAGTTAGTCTGCGCGTCGAAAGTGAAAGATTTTAACTTTTACTGAAACTTTCCTAAATGAAACTTTTAAGTATTTTCTTATGAAATAAACAAAAACAATCAGGGGTCACCCTGCAAAGTTTGGAACTAGTGACACAAATTACCCAACATTTTACGATATTTGAAATTCAAAATGGACGCTATTCCTGTGTTAAACTCCATGGAGTGAAATTTAGGTTTTGGATTTTCGAAAAACTAAGCCAGTCAAAGGTTTGCTTGCGCCAAGAGCTTTAAAATGACCCCCACAAGTGTTAGGTCAGAAAAAATTGTAGAAATTTGAGAGTCGGAATATCTATCCCTGAGACGCGTTACACCTTAGGTCTTAAATCATCACGCCAGTCACTCAGATAACATACTCAACAGAATTCGCCACGAAGATTCGAACATTTCTGGACAACCTATAAGTTTTCCTCAATAATTCTATGGCTCGAAGTGCTTAGTCATCACTAGCATGGAACATTTTCCAATAATGAAATAAAAGACGAAAGATTACCGAGCTAGCGGACGAAGAATACAATGTAATGCGGAATATTTGCCTGCGGTTGTGACCCATCTATATACTGAAGGACAAATGATTTTTTGTGCAGAAAAACCGATATCCTTCAAAATATAACACACATGCCAAATATCAAAGTTTTGACCATTGTTCGTTCTGCAGTTGCCACCGGAACTCCGTTAAATACCCCCCCCCCCCGTAAACATGCTTGCCAGTTTTCGGTACAATGTGTTTGGCTTTAGACTATTACGGCCGAATAGACCATTGTTCCCTGGAATCCTTGATTGACCTTTGAGTGGCTTCTGTATGTTTATCGAATCTGGCCCTAACTGGCCAATCAGTCACGCAAATCTGATAACGGAGATTGACAAGGTATTGTTATGTCCAATGTTCGTGCCAAAGCCTTACAAACTAATAATACTCAAAGGCAGACAAATGCAGACAAATAAATCAATGTTTTTTATCGCTCATATATTGTCGGTATTTCAACAGAAGCTGTAGGAGTTACAAAAAAACTTACAGCTGGTGAGTCTTGTAATGGGACGATTAGGTGTGCCGAAGCTGGAATGTCGGTATCATGCACGACAAAAACTATTTTGTTCAGCAGCGCTAAACAGTTGAAGGCTTCTGACGACCTTTGATTCCCGGTGTACAGTTCTGGTTTTAGGCCAAAGATGCTTGTCTTAAAACTACGCTTGTACTTTGAACTGTACGCCCACCTAAAATGTGTAAGAGGGCAATTGTTCATTAATGACATTACCGCGTAATCTGTCAAACTCCAAACGTTGATATCGACACATTGTTTGTTTCGCGCAGTTCGAAACTACTTCAGCTTGGTGATAAATATATCAGTGTTTAATCGATCTGGGAATAAATGCTCTGCTAAGATAATTGATTGCCAATTAAATGCCATCCTAATCAAATAATACGCTAATGAGCTAAGCATGAGGTAGTTTCTATAGGAAAAAAGCATCAAGCAGGTCTCGATGCTACCACTATTATTTATTGATAGGAGCAGATTTCATTGGACAATGGAGAGAGAGAGAGAGAGAAGAGAGAGAGAGAGAGAGAGAGAGAGAGAGAGAGAGAGAGATATTCTTCGATCACCCTTCCATCTTTGACACAAACACCAGTGAATTAAATGGCTTTTTATACAGCCACTGTGAGGCAAACTCTAAGAAATCGTTTTTAGAGTAACTAATGCGGTGTTTTCAATCGGCATCCGGTCGCCTAGCGGAATAGTAATAGACACTGGAACCACTCGGCTAAATTCCCACTCTCATAAAAGAGCGGTTCAATAACCAAGCTAAGCTGTTACATTTTTATGACTGCGCGCACTCCGCATGAGCACTCACACTTACATATCCGCCATCACACATCACACACAAACGTGATCGAAGCAATGAATTTATTACTTTAACAGGGCGAAACACAGCCTTGGGGACAATTCTGTCCACCAGCAGAGCTATCAACCCTGGGTAGAAAATACGGTGTTTCAATCGAGTTCAAACTCACAACATACGGCAGCCAGTCACCTAGCAGAGAAGCAGCAGACAGAACCGATCGGCCAAATCCGGCCAAAATATGAATACAAAATATGAAAAGTTTGACTCTCACTGGAAATTATTTTAAAACTAAAAGACAGACACATCGAAATCTCTCTAATATGTTTATAAATAAATGATTGAAGATTTCTCGGTAATGATGACAGAAATTTTTTCCAAAACTAACTGTGGTTTGAAGGCTCCCTAGAAACGTCGCTGCTCTTTTTCGCCTTGCGCATCGGATATCTTTTACTGGAGCGTGATTGGTCTATCAGTGTTGGTTTTGACTGACTCCTTTTCAAGTCATTATGATATTGTTGCAAGGACCAAAAGTTGCTTGAAGGGCATCATCGCCAATTATGGGGTCAAAATGCTAATTAAGAATAAGCTGCAAATGAGGCAAAAATCAGTTGCTCTCTGGTCGTTGTATGCATTTAAAGTTAGAAAAGAGATTGTTTTTCCAATTCTATGCCATAACTAAACAATAATGAGCGGTGTTACAATTTCGGTCACCGTTAGGCAAAGACGAACTTATAGGGATTAGAAAAAAATATCACTCTCATATCTTATTGAAAGGTTCCAGTTAAGAAGCGCAATTTCTCTAAAAAGAGAAACATGGTAAATATCCTTGGTTTATCTTAAAACTGCAGTAAAGGTATCTTGAATTGTTGCAATGACTGTTATAGACAACTTGTTTCTTGAATGAGCAAATAAAAGTCACCAGGCTGTTCAATGCCGAGCTTTCTACCTGATATTGTCAATGGGTACGTTGTGAAATTCCTTTCTCTAGGTTTAGTACATCAGTCTGCATCGGTACAATGCATTATTTCTTCGCTTGTTTCGTCAGACCTCTAACAACGATAAGTATGAAAATTCGGACAACAAACTCAATTCAAAGCTAAATTTTTCAGTTTTTTTCTGTTTACAAAACAGGGACGAAAGTTTAATATCTCCATTAACCACAAGTATTTAGTCATTGACTAATCAGTCCTTAAACATACCGATGACTTCTAATTTGGGGCTGCAAGTAGCAGTAGTTTGAACTTGTGAAGGCGCCGTTAACACTGACTATTATACGGTCATAAGTACCGCTGTCGGTCATTTCAAATTGTTGACCCTGAGAGCTGGCATTTGTCTATTGTAATATCGATGTTCTTTGCCGTAACACTCCTTTCCTGATCTAAAGCGTTGACATATGAAAGATGTTTAGTCTTTACTAGTCCATGGTATGGTTTTAACTCTATAATCTACCATTTCACTTGCCTTAGGTTCACATGCCAAGGTAATTTTTGTCCAACAATGGACTTCATAACAAAATGCATCCGGTTTGAAGCCCATGACTGATATTTTAGACAATAGTTTTCATTTATATCAAACCTTGGACAAAGAATGATGAATCTTGATGATTGTTTCATATTCGTTTCTCAAAACGTGTCAATTATACTTTCCTCATAAACATGAAAACCTCAAGATGTTCACTGACATCAGTCAGCATATGTGTTCAAAATGTCTCGAACTCTATGGATGAATAGATACATGACAAAATATTTGTTTTTGGTTTGTAGAAAAATCACTGCAGTTGCTACCACATAACATCTTATTGATGGTTGTGATTGTTCAAATTACTGCAGGTAGAGAATCAATAAATTACTGTGGATTCGATCAAATATATATGATAACGTAACACATCCCACATGAGGAGTGTTTTGCGATCTCACTTTCTGTTTATATTCAGTAAATATATTTTACTACTGAATGGTGCACATAATTAACTCCATTCTGTTTCGTTTTTTTCCAATTATCAGTGGCTAGTACACAATATAAGTCGTACACAGTCCCTTAACAATGGTTATTAATCATCTGTTCAATTAAAAATCAACACACACGATTAGCGATTTCAGGTTAATCAAGATAATATCAGTCATATCAGAAGGTATGCAATGTCTCGATGTCTACAACGAATGACTTGTGTCCTTAGCCTGTGGTTCCATCAGATAGATTATGTGAGAGAAATGGGTCAGGGTCGGCAACATTGAGACTTCACATGATGTCAGAGATATTGGAACACGAATTTCTAGCATGAAAATAATACTCCCAACTCTGAGTGAAAAATCAGTCGATGGAATGATCGATTAGTAAATGCCGCTCAACCGTACACTTATTTTTGAAAACAAAATTAATTGCATGCCGAAGATAAAATCATTGAGCATTGCTCTGTCACTGACTTGCTCTTTACTCAGCTAAATAGGCAGTGACGTTCCATACGTGCAGTTATATTGGAATTGTCAACTTTCAACAGGCGGTGTTCTGTAGCTGTACTGTATTGTGTGATGTTTGTTGCGCAATACAGGCTACTGCTCTATCTCTTCTTCAGCGAATTCGAACATTTACACTGACAGGAAGATTAATAGAATATAATTTACTACATTACTGGTGATTCATAATTGTGACGCTTCAATAATACAATGAATATACCAGTAGAATGAATCATTCAGACTTTCGGTATGTTATACATGTAGGTGCCTTCGATAATTGGAACTTTTAGAATGTTTTATCAGTCCAAAGGGAAATTTGGCCAGGTGCATACTATCGCAAACACTTTAATCTTTTAACGAATGATACTAAATAATGTATTCCTGTGAAAATTAATATCACCCATAAAAAGTGAAAGCTGTATTATTCTGAAGAAGTCAATACATACTACAAACACATACTTTGAAACATCTTTAATATGTGCTGCACTAGATCTCTCTGACCCTCTTGGTGAAATGACCTCAAGCGTCATCTAACGTTTTGCCTGATATCAATTCCTGAAATGATGAGTCCAGTTAAGCTGCTTTACCTAGTGCATTTTTCTCATTGTATTTCAAAACTTTAGTCGGGAATCTTGCAAAGGGAGGCCGGTAAATGTTTTCCTGCCTGATACGCCTCTTCTTATTTAATGATAAATTGGCACACTATATGCAAATATTTCTGACCTATTAACTTCTTGATTTGAAGTTTCTCCAACTAGTTGTCTAGCCCGTTAATATAATTCATGCAAGACAAGACCTGACATGGTTATGTTAATGTTTGAACCTGTGGAAAGATCGAACACAATGTACCAGTACTTAGTTTTTCTCATGAATCAAACGATTAATGCGAGAGAGTCTTCTGAGCATATTATTTGCTAACATCTTGCCTTAATATTTATGTTATCAAATGTGTATGTCTTGGACTTTGCAAACTAAATGTATAGCAAGTGAAACGGGTGAGGAAGTTATAAACTTGGATATAAATAAAGTGAGGAATTACCTTAATGTACTAACTGACAGTAAGACGATTTTGTTTGTAATGAATGTACAAACTGACAGTCCCTGCAAACCGGACATATGACAAAAGTAACCCTAAATAAGTATTTAGAGGTTGTTACTCTTTATAGAATACAAGTAGATTTGGGTATGGTAACAACACTATCATCCTCTGTTGATTTGCCAAAATTAACTGCGTGTATCGTCCCGTATTTGAAATAACTTTACAAACCAATAAGGCAATTGAGGTAATATGTAGATCAATTGCATTGTTTATTCTCAAGTGGCTTTCACTTTAACCTTTCCTGCTTTCTTCGGAAACTTTACAATCAACGGTTTAGACGACAAACTCAATGTTTTATAGCTAATTGGGAGACAATAAATGAGGCAACACTAGGGTTGTCCGCAATGGCATAGGTGCAGTTTAAATGTCCGTCCCCAGAGCTGGGTTGAGGTGTTTCGGTCCCTGCCTTGGTTTCTTATTGCTTTTGTGTATTTTATTTTAGTACATTTGACCATGATATTGTATTGCTAATAAAGATTCTACCAACCTTTGGTGTCTTGGTCTTATCTTAACACCGTTTGTAAAGATATTCCTTCACAATACCCTTGACAATTTACGTAATAGTTTTATCACCAAGCTGTGTCTATTATTTGATGAGTTTGATTACCAATCAGGTGGAAGTTACAAATCTGTGAACGCTGTCGCCACGTATTTACTGGATCAATTTTGACAAAATCAACAACGAACGCACCAGCAAATTATTGCTGGTGCGATCAAAGTCATCAGATAATGGACGCAGCACGGTGATAAAACTTTTCCGTAAGATAGTCAACGGCATTGTGAAGGGAAAAATCGGTACAAGACCATGCTACGATGAGAGCAAGACACTAAAGGTTGGTAGTATAAATCTTTATTAGCATAAAATAATATTCAAATGTACTAAATAAAATAAACAAAAGCAACAAGAAACCTTGACAGAGACTAAAACACCTCTACCCAGCTCTATGACGGACATGTAAATACCCCATGGCGATGGTTGAATGCAGTCATCCATTGATAATATTATACGCAAAAAGGGAAACTGCCAATTCTTGAATACTAAATTAAATTTACTAAATGAGGTTAGGGACATATCTTTGATTAACGATAACATTTTATTGTTATAACTCTTGGACGGTTGATTTTTACACAAAGTTGCAACATTGGAAAAGGGAAGATAGATGCGCATAGTAGTTCACAGCTTAACTCTTGAATGACTTCGCCGCATTTGCCATGCCGATAAAAAAATAGTTCGACTGATCGTACAGGCATTATAGCCTTCTCTTCAATTTTTTATCGAATGTAAAAAATTTCGGCAATAGGCCAGAATTCCAGTTTAGTAAATCGAGTAAAAGTTTCAATTTACATCTTTTCATTCACTGTTGAAATCCGTTGTGTTGTATGGTCTTTATGTAATATTAATGATACAGCTTCCTCCCCGGTATTTGTATCTTTGCCCGACACAGATTTGCTTGAAATCTGAAATAAAATAGGACATATGATTAAAATTTGTACCTGGCATTCAAACTTATGATATCCTTCTCTTAATTGTTTGAAAATCAACATAAATCGCGTTAAGTTTTCAATGTGTGTTTCCATTTCTGGAGTGCGTAATCAGAAACAATCACCTATAATTCCCATAATGCATTGCAACGAAATAAAAGACTACAGATCCCCTTATAGAGCGCCAAGGAGGGTTGCAATTCGAAATATTTTCCCTCAAATTCTGACCCAGTACCATATGTTGAAGAAAGACGAGGGACTGATTCAAAGAAAGATAGCGATACTTGATTAAGTTTGACCATTATTGGGTCTGCAGTTGCCATTACCCTTTCGGAAAGTTATGATAAACCCCAAAGCAATCACGATTTCAGTTGTCTGTACAAAGTGGATTAACTTTGGACTATCACTGCTCACGGTCCCTCACTGGGACCTGCACTGTCAAATAAACCTTTGTTCAGTGGTTACAGTGTGTTTGTGGGATCTGGCCTTGTTACATGTAAATCAGTAACGCAATCTGATTACGGAGATTGTCAACGTTTCAGGTTATCTCGAACTTTCGTGTATAATGAATGCTTTATCAACTTATAATAAGCCAAGGTCTTACTATGTAGAAAAATAGAATGCTTTAAAATGGCTGTTATGACGGTATTTTAACATAAACTGTAGGAATTACAAGAATGCATATGGACAGGTGGGGAGTTTGCCAGAGCCATGATTTGTAACCAACTTGACGCTATTGTCTATTGTATCAACTGAAATCTAGACACCAATACTATTTGGCGACTAGCAGTAAACAATTCAATGCGTTCCAGCGATCTTAGATTAGTGCTATTCATTGTAATTAGTCAATGTTTGCTGAACTTTAAAAGGTACGCTGGTACTTTAAATTCTACGCCTACCTGACAAGCGTTGAGGACAAGTTATAGTCCGTAGTGATATTCCGTCCTTAATCTGTCAAAGTTCAAACTTTCGTAATGATGTTTAGATAACAGAAGATGTCTATTTGATTGCAAATTTAAATGTCACTTAATCAAGCAATATTCTAATAACATTTGTATAGTTACTGTTACTTAAAGAGACTTTTGTTTTCTCACGACTATTTTAGTAGCATGTCCGCGACATAAGCTATGTGGTTTGCAAGGTGCCGATCGAGTGGCAGTGAACAGATTAAATAATAAAGTCCACACAATTAAAATCGTGCTCTATGGTGCGATTACATATTATAAGGGAATGACTGATCAAGGACAGGTCAAGGCAGGCAAATTTGGATGATATAGGCTATAGCCAAAGATATAATCATCATCACATATCATATAATCTCAATATACCAAAAGTTTAATGATGATAGAGATGGCGCAACTAACGTGCCAACAATGATATGATGTCGATGTGAGTCGATCAGAGATATTTACTATTTCTGAAATAAGACGCAATCAAAGTGGCATTTTCAGTTTTGTAACCACTGAGATGAAATACACGTTTGTAACAAGGTTTCAAAATATAAAATGCATTTCAAATTAGGCCTACTTACAGACGCAATGTTACAGTCCCTATTGCAGTCATCGACTTTCTTTTCCCCGTGTAGACCTGCGTATCCCTCTTGTCCTTACCCATATCTTGAACAAACAAGAAAAAAGAAAGGGGATAAACAAAACCCTTAGAATTGCGTTTATTTTCATACCTAGAAAGCAAATAATCTACGTCACAGTAAGGATGCATTATAGCAACTATCAAGTCTCATAGTGACCAGCTAGCAAATTGCTATGTAACAAAACGAATATGAGGATAACTGATTTCAATGAAACGAACATTTCATGCATATTTTTGTACACACATTGTGTGACCTTAGCAAATCATACTTACGTAAAGCAAAATTGCAATACAAGAAATGACTACAAGGATGACAGCCACGAAAATCAGTATAGTCTTCCAACCATAGCTGTGAGTGTCGGGAACAGTTTCGATCATTGAAGTTTCATTTTTTTTAGAAATTCCTGTGAATTTAAAAGATGATGTCTTGTTGTTGACAAGTGATTTAAAACAAAAGTATGTTTGCTTTTGAATTTGTGATAATAATCCTTACAATGTGTAAGAGCATTCCGCTTAGATTAGGTATAGCTGATTAAATGCCATGCAAAATCTCATATTTAAACCAAAGAAAATCTACAAACAGCTGTTCATGTTAATAGTTACATTCTTTGAAATAATAGTGTTTTCACGATAAATTTGTAAATGAAAGCGCTGAACTCAATGAACTGATAATGTTATTTCTTAAGGAATCATGAAGCAGGTAAACATATCCGATTATTACCTGAATAATTTTCATTGTCGTATTCACCGCCCTTATTTGTAGTTAGTTGCATACTTCTTTTGGACTCTGTGAAAAAAGAGAGAGAATGAGAGAGAGAGAGAGCCAGACAGACAGACAGACAGACATTCTTCGGTCACCCTTTTTTCTTAATCGCAAATCAAAACAAAAGCGAAAGAAACACCTGTTTTTCATTTAAAGCCATGGTGATATAGTGGTGCAAAGAGCAAGAGTGTCTTTTGAATGAATGATCAATATTTATAGGATCCAAATGTTAATTAAGAAAGACTACAAGCTGCAAATGAGGCATACTAGTTGCAGACATTGCATGCATTTAAAGATAAATTAGGATATGGCATTCAAAATCTATTCCATAACTTGACAAAATTACGATTTGCGTGGCACTTTCCCGCCGTTACCATAGGAGTCGTCTACATGTCCGTCCCCCGGGGTGGGGTGGGGTAGAGGTGTCTTGGTCTCAGCATGGAGGTAAAACATAGTCTTCTTGCTGTTGTTTATTTTATTTTAATACGTTTGAATACGACATATATTGCTAGTAAAGATTTATACTGCCAACCTCTGGTGTCTTTTTCGTATGATAGCACTGGTTTTGCAAAGATTTTTCCCTTTACACTGTCACGCATTTGTCCTTTGACAACCTTACGCGAAGCTTTGTCACTGTGTTACGTCTACTATTCGCCTAATGCGCTAAAGGAAGAGGGTAAATTACTAATTTGTGGACGCTGTCACCAGATTATCACCGATTAACTTTGACAAAGTCAACGACGAACGCACCAGCAAGGTATAACCCCACCGTTTTGAGTTTTTGAATTCTCACAGCATCACTCTGACCGTATGATGAATTTGAATCATGATTGGCTCTCTCGTGACATATGCAAAGAGGGGTCAAATTGTCGTACAGGGAACACATTTTGAAACATATCCATTCTCCAACAAAGAACGGAACATTATTTCAGTTTATTTTCGACTCAAGTTAGTCGCTTGAGTCACAGACATCATGTACAAGATCCAATGACAATGGACGCTTGAAACATAGTAGAATTAGGGATTCTGGGACCAAGCACGGAACGTCCGATCAGTAGCGCGGCTTTATTATATTTGCATAGATTTACAATAATCCGGCTTGTATAGGGGAAGTCCTGTTTAAGTTCGACGCGATGTTAGACATGTCGACCGACTTCTTTTTTGCCGGGCGACCGGAAGAGTTTGGAGACTCCTCATATACGTTAGCAAGGTAAGTTGAACACATAATACGCATTCATAGGAGGTTCAGTCCTCCGTTCTGGCCTGTTCGTTTACAAATGAAAAAATAAGTTTGTTTTGCCTTCTGTTTGTTCTAAATAAATGAATATAAAATGTCCACTTGGTTTATGGATCACCTTTGGACACGACTTTTGAGAGTTTCTCCCCTTTCTTCTGTTAATATATTAATATATTATCGGTTAATTGCTGCATGTCAGGGATAGAAACTGTAGTCATAGTTTCGCATGATGGAATTTTTTAAATTTCGGCATATTAGAATAGGAAAGAATTGAAGAAAGGGTAGAAAGATCATTGCATTTGCTATTTGTCAAATTAGCACAATAATTTGCAGATGTTTTAGTTTCGTTCTGTTTAATATCAAAAGAGATTAAAGTGTTGTATTTCCATAAACCACAAGCATTATTCATCCATTATGAAAGAGAGAAAGATTATTCTTTAAACTTACCGAAGACGTGTAATTTGACGCTGCTAGTAGCAGTTGTTTTAACTTTTGAAGGCACCGTTAAAACTATGATACATTCGTAGGTACCGCTGTCGGTCAGGTCAACATTGAGAATCTCTAGAGCGAGCATTCGTCTTATGCTATATCGATGTTCTTGGCTGTAAAAGTTGCTCCCTGATCTTAAGCTTTGGCCTATGAAAGAATTGTAGTCTTTTCTAGTCCATCGTACTGTTTCAACTCTATAATCTACCCATTTCACTGACTGAAGTTCACACGCCAAGGTTACGTTTTCTCCGACGATGGCATCTGTGATAAAAACTGCACCCGTTCTTATGTTCATGTCTGAAATTTGAGATAACATTTACATCATACCTTTGTGTTAAATGGTGAATCTTAAAGATGGTTCCTCAGAACATGTCAATCACTTAATCCAAATATGCCAAAGCTGCTGACATTCACGGACAGCAACTCAACATATGCGTGAAAGCGTTCGAATTGTCTCAAAGCTCTGCTTGTAGAAAAATCAAAAGACTTGTTAATCCACGGCTGAAGCGCAATTTTAAATTACTTGAGGGGATTTTATTAGTTGTAGCTGACGGACTGAATTCGTCCACAGCATACGTCGCTGAAATCAAACCAATTCTTGTATGAAAATATGAATATTTGTTTTCAATAACGATGACGTAACCAATTTCAGAATAGTAAGTATTGTCATAAAACTATATACATTTACTCACTTTCTACTCATTTACATTTCACATTTACTCACTCACGTAACTTACAATGTGTGAGGACCACTCACGTAACTTACAATGTGTGAGGACAAGCCAGCCAGCGATTACAGGCATCCTTAATGCCAATTGGCATGCATGGTTGAAAAATTCCATACAGGTTCTACACATACGAAGACTTTGCAGCTGCAGTAAAAAATGTTTAAGTTTGGCAGGAGTTCGCAGACAAGTATTATAAATGTAAAAGATTAAGACGTCATGTGTATCTATATGCAGGTCAGTCATTTGCCATTGGCCAGCCTATAACGTGATTATTGAGATCAATATCTATTGTTCTTTATGTTGTATCGGACCCCCTGATATCCACACAGACATTGTAATGCGGCTTAGATAATTCAAACCAAGCTAGAGAGTCTCTGAGTTCTTGACCTCGCACCCCAACCAATCTCTGCTGCAGGCGATAATTTACAGCCACCTTTTGGGTTTATGCCATATACATTTTCTGTCTCTCTTATGTTCAATATTTTAACAAAAACAACAAGATAAAATAAATAGATATCAGTTCAAACATCTATCCTCGAATCCGTGAAGACCTTTTTCTAGGTATGTGAATCGACCATTCAAGAAAGCTGCGCATGCTCCTATGGCTGTCAGCTTTGCAGACTAGTCTCGGTTTACCCAGACTGCAGTGGGGCTCTACTCCCACCCGGGCGAAGTAGAGCCCCACTGCAGTCTGGGTAAACCGAGACTACTTTGCAGCCGTGATTGTCAAAGTTAAGGGAGATTATGATTTTGTACAGGTGAACGGAAAGTGCTTTATTACATACCTCGATGTGAGTGCAAATCAGTGCATTGATTTGAATAGGAACATCCGGGGACTTAGCGGGCCGTTTGAACGACCTATGAACCGGTTTCCATAGATACCCGGTCCGATGAAGCCCTATGACGTTTTCAACGGCAAAGTAGACGCTTAAAGCTAGAAGTAAACTATTCATGCGCGCACTGCTATTTTGACTTTCGTTAAAGTCTGTTCGATGATGGTCGATAACGGTAAAATTGTTTAGAGAATGCCCTGCATGTAACCAAAGGTCATATAGCGTTTACTGTGAAGAGGCATGTAATATAATTATTTTTCATTAATACATGTGCATACCTGCCCTCGCAGCAGGAGATAATTTACCCTCCTGGCGTCGGGCAAAGTCAACTGCTCTCTGGCACATAGACCCATGTATTCAGCGATAATACATAATCCTATCGTGTAACTTGCAAAGTATTGCAGATACAATAGAAAAGGAGAATGGGTTCCGTTATGTATGATTCTTTCCGGCTGAAGATACAATATCTTAAAATAAAACCTCTTTTTACCGTGCTTGAAAGTAAAAGTTAAGGGGCCAGTCTATGGCGATGTTTCATCGATCTAACGAAAAATGAACGATCTTTTGTATGAGACCAAGTGAATCGACGTCATTCAGAATTACATTTTACCGTCTGCTGAGTTTTACGTTTAAGTTTGTAAGAACTGGTGTTAGATAGTGAAGGCACTAATATCGACGCCTCACAACGCTCACATGATAACAAAGTTATACGAGATGATGAGGTTCCTTGCGAAAGATCTACAATTATTCTGCAATACCAGAATTGTCCCTGTTTTCGGTTGAGCGTGTGTTGATGTACTTATATCAAACATTATCTCAGATGAATCTTAGATGAATACATCCTAATTTATTTAAAAAAAAACCATAAAATGAAACCTACGTTAAGTATACATGCTCCTCATGACAGTTTTTCTAACTAAAGTTAGTCCACATTAACATTGGTTAAAAGCAATAACATTAGCAAATGTTCATACTTTTGGATAAAATGAAGAAAATGAGATGTAAAAGTACATGACATGGACATTAAAGAGTATCCTCGACTAAATTTACAAATTAAGAGTGTACACATAATTGCTTATGAATGGAAAGACCAACATTCTGATTCTTCTGATTATTCGATGATCGAAGTATACAATTTGTTCGAACTATTTTTGATGACTATGAACGGTAAAAAATATTTAGAAACACACACATAACCAAGTATTATTCCAAAAACAATGTATAAATGACATTAAATCGATAAGTAAAAGCACAGGTTTGGCGAATATTTTTTTCATAGCCGAGTACCCGAACTTTCAAAGTTGGCAATGCTCGTCACAGTTTTCCGACTGGTCTTCTACTGGTTGTTGAGCCAAATTGATGTACATATGATGATCAAAATCTCCCATTAAGAGGTATTCCTATAAGTTAATACAAAATTATAATAATGACAACGACGTGTTAACAACGATGATAACAACGACCACAGCAACTGCAATCAACAACAACAACAATAAAACTACTACTACTACTTATCCCATCGAAATTTTCATTCAAAAACAGATGGTCAAATACTTTAATAGACTTAATAATAGTGAACACTGTCTGTTAAAGGAAGCATTCCTTGTTAACAAAACCCTGAAAAGCAGGTGGTATTGTAAGATTGAGTCAATCTGTACTAATATCGGGGAAATGCAACTTGTTAATTCCGATCACATTATCACTAGGTCTGAATCGACCAAAATTTATGGCAAACTTAAAGGCACATACGATGAACTGTGGGAAAGAGAAATCCAAGATGATAAAAGAACGAATAAAGATGCAAAAAATAAATTGAGAACATACAGAATATTTAAACAAAGTATCGAGCTTGAAAATTACATTACTACTATCAATAATATTGATCTCCAAGACCTTCTTGTCAAATTTGATTAAGTAACCATTCATTAAAAATTGAAACAGGACGCCACAATAAAATTCCGGTACATGAAAGAATCTGCGAACTTTGCGATAGTAAATGTGTAGAAGATGAACAACATTTCATCATTTCTTGCAAATTTTACACCAGCCAAAGAAATCTCTTGTTTGCTGCAGCTGCAAAATATAACACCGCATTTTATGATATGCCTAACAAATTTGAATTCATAATGAAAAATACTAGCATATCACTGCCTCTAGCACAAACATATCTACATGTATGAAATTGAGAATGGAACGCCTATCAGAAATGTAATCATCATTTGATTTGGTTTTTTTGTATGAATTTATTTCTTTTTCGTATTATTACTTCGAAACACTGTTTTGGTTTCGGTTGAGTAACTTCCTCATTTGTTTTTGTAACGCTTTTCTTCCCTTCAGAGGGAAGTTATGTGTTTAATAAACATATATGACTACTACTACTACTACTACTACTACTACTACTACTACTACTACTACTATCACCACTACTACTACTACTACTACTAGTATCACCACTACTACTACTACTACTACTACTACTACTACTACTACTACTACTACTACTAATAATAATAATAATAATAATAATAATAATACTAGTCTGTTCCAGAACACAGATAATTGATACCTATACATTCTAATATATTGCTAAGTTTTACATATTACATAATTCTGCTGTTCATACCGCTGAATGCAATATGATATCTGGCTATGAATTTAGCCAAACTCTGCGTTGCTTACATTTTTTATAAATTTGAGAAAAACATCTCATGGTATTTATAAAAAGAAACTGCCAATAACTCACTTTTGTTTTGTCGTTAGCGATTTTGCCAACAATCGCGCACACACTTGTAAAAGATGGTCTTTCATCAGGATTAGCATTCCAACAACTGAGCATAATATCATACCTGGTCATTTGTCAACAAGATAAAAGAAAGAAATTAACATAAAAGGATCCAACATAAAAAACCAATCGAGAAGTTTATGTTTCGTCTACACGCCTGCAGACAAACGAGATTAATAAGTTGCTAGAACACATTGCCATCTCAGTTTTTGTGATTAAATGAAGTCGTTTGTATGAGAAACATTATTTCAAGAGCATGTTGTCGCTAAAATATTCAACGCGCGAAGTTTACTGTATACCAAACTCTAATACTTATTCAGTAGTATGCAATAACCATCAGAAGTAAAACCTGATGTATGAGTCATAAATTAGGTAGAACAATAGCTCTGACTCATCATTATTGTTACACTTCGATAGGCATACCTCGATAAGATATGTGTCAGTCAAATAAAGGCGTTATTGTTAGCAGTTTCGGTTTGCTTGTCAGATGTATCTATGGCAATCCCTAAATTCCTTAAATGGACTTTAGTAATCGCAAAGTCTCTTGTTACACGCCTCATACACCGAACCTCGCGCGTCCTTGGGATTCAATGGTAACTTGTTGAATACGTCAAGGACCGCATAATCATTGTGAAAATGAAAGTTATCTGGAACTCATTTAAACTTAACATCTTCGAGACTTCAGAACGGTAAAATTTACACGTTTTACATAGTAAATCTGCTTTTTTAAAAATCATAGAAACATCACCCAAATATTTTACCGTGTGCGGACGCGGCACGGGACCACTGCCCCTCCCCCTACGTCGAGCGAATGGTGTCATGCCCTCGGCTACATAGTCCCTTGTTTGGGCAATAAATAAAATCTCCACACATTATAAGGCACCCGGCAGTTATGTCTGTTTATGGACATGTTGTCTCAAAGGCAAACTGTTTCTATTACTATAAGGTAAAAGATTGACGTTTTGTTATGCGCGCGCGCGCAAACACATTCATACACATACACTGATACCCTTTATTGAAGGAAACACATGCTTTCAAAAAGAAACCATTTTAGAAACTTCATAAACAATTTCCTTGGGCTATTTTCAGCGATTGTCTGCTTAGTGGAAGGTTATATGAAACGTAAACAACACGTACAACTCTTCTTTACAGTGCTCTGGTTTAGGCTTCCTGTATCCCCGCTTGAGCATTTCCAATACTTCATGTGCTGACCAATTACCATACGGCGTTGATCCTGAGCGAGTACAAGTCAACATTATTTGTACTTAGCCTTAGATTGTAAGGTGCACGTTTAGTGTCATTCGATTCAAGGTATTGTAATATTTTGAAGTATATTCCCTCTTAAGGGATATCCTTTAAGTACGATCAGGGAGCTACACAGCATAAAACACTATAATACTTACTGTATTAACATGGATTATTGCCTGTATTTTAGCCGAAGAGTGCATATACAGATGAATACAGTCAAGAATCCATTTTTTTGTATTCAGCAAGCTTGTATTCATGTGGATTCATGTGAATTCACGTGTATTATACTATAATACAGGTAACTCATTAATGTGAATTTATCTGAATTATCGGGTTTTCATGCAGTGCTAGTTTTCCATCGTTAACATTACTTAACCGGAACCAAGACTACTGTCGATAAGTGAACGTAACCTTATAGTGCGTTTTCAGTGATCTTAAATCAGTCGTTTGAAAGAAGCAAGTTTTCCTTGCATTATTGTAAAAAGAACGGCGGCACTTCATATCTTGTGAATGTGCAACTGGAGGGCAGAACAAATTCTTATGGTTTGTTTAATTGATGTTATTCATTTTTTTCGTTTCATTTATCAATAAACTTTTATAGTAAAAATGAAAATTTTCGTTCACTTTGCAAAAATATATGGACGATACTACGTACAGAAAGAAGGGACCTACCAAGTGTGGTAATCTCCCATAGAGTTATACCGTACGACCACACATCACTCTTTGAGGTGTATATTGACTGACATAATGATTCGATAGCCATCCATCGAATGGGTAGTTTAATCTGTAAATCGCAAACAGGCATGTAGACTTAAGTATCTATGGAATGTCAAATTTATAACGTTAATCCATCGACCCCGACTGGATCGAAAATCTAAATTCTTCAATGTCGAATGTATAAGTAAGGTAAAGCCCACCTGTTTTTTCCTTTCGCAAAGGTACACATCAGGAACAATACGAGCAAAACCAAAGTCTGATATTTTGCAAATCTTGTTTTTCCCAAGAAGAACATTTCTTGTTGCCAGGTCACGATGTATACACTGAAAGGACAGAGGCAAATTTAATTGATCACTAAATGCATTATATTTCCTGGCGATGAATATTTTCCCAACGCTGTTAATATTTCAGACGATCGTATTTTCGAATGTCAAAAAACCATTTCATTACCAAAACCAAGACTTCCTACCTGTCGTGACTCCAAGAAGCTCATACCTCGTGCAATCTGCCAAGCAAATTGCAAGAGGTCGAACGGACTGATATTGCGACTGTTTGCATGCAAGTTTTGATAAGATGACTCTGATTTACTCTTTCCAAGGTAATCCTTTAGACAACCATACTGTGCAAGTTCCATTACTATACAGATACAACCTGTGGAAATATAACGGAGACGTATTGTGTGATATTCTCGCTATTAACCGAGTTCACGTCCATATTGATAAAATTGGAATATTCATGACGATTGACTAAATAGAATTCTGCAATATACGGCATGTGTTATTTTAGAAATGATCGATACGCAAAACAGTACAAGAATACGAAAAGCTTGATGGAGTAACACTTGATTACATATCGATCCTCGGGGAGACTATCAACAGTCCCATATATGTAATACTTACCGTGCATTTTACTACAATTGCTGCCCTGATATAACAACCATGACATCTTGTAAATTGCTCTTATTTATATCATCCCATTATATGCTATTGTGAAGTAAACATTATGTTGCGTATAGCCCAGATACCGAAACAAAACCAAAACGAAAATATTTTTTGTTTTTGTTTTATTAAAAAGGTTATATTATATTATAAGCATTTTCCCGATAACGGGAATCACCTGTGCTCTGTTAACATAACATGTATCGCTATTTATATTCGATTTCAAGTAAGCATTCCAGCCTCAATCAGCGAAGGTGACATGCTTTACTAAAGCTGACCAACTCGCAATTAAAGTATCAAAAGACCAAAACAGTCTCATGATTGTATTAACACTTATGATTTTCCATTGAACATCAAACTCAAACTCTTCAAGGTACATACTTTTGCAATCGTAGAGCCTAATAGTGGCAGCAATCTTAGTAAACGAGCAAGCACGTATACCCTTTATTTTGTGCATAGGCAACATTGCAATCATCACTTTGTATCAGGAACAATAACAACAATGGCAACAACAACGATAACAAAACATTTTCTCTTTAGTGAAATGTATTTAAGGATATTCAAAATTGATAAAGGACATTACGAACATAGCCGTCCTTGAGTTCTATGAAAATCGAAAGAGTCCGAAAAGTAATACTTGTTTGGCGAGAATATTTGACAATTGCTCTCTTCTTACAGATGTATAATCAACATAAGTTAAAATTAAGCGAACGTGTAGGGAAACTTTCTATACGAAGCAGCAAAATTCAATATGTTCACGTGCTTCGCAGGTACAATATATCCTATACTTTTCAGTCTGATACCAACCATAATACGTCTGACATTACATTTCATATGGTTCAGTAAAGGGTATATTTGCTGTTGATAAAGCGAAAATGTCCATAACATCAAATGCGGTTATAGTTTCCGTCCTACGTTTACACCTACCCAGTTTTGAGCAACATCCCAAAAGTGCAATAACGTTTGGAGAAGAGGATCCCAGCTTTTTCATAATTTCCAACTCACGAAGAAAATCTTCCCTGTCTTCATTCGTTTCATTGCCTAAAGGAAACATTAGGTTTGTAAAAATTTGATCGCTTCTTTATAAGTAATATCAAGCTTTCCAATTTCAGAATTGAATTGCATTGCATTGAAGCGATCACGGGAAATGCTCACTTCAATGTTGTATGAAATGACTTCGTGAATAATAATATAAGTACACCTCAATAAGAAAGATTTTCAACAATGCAGAGTCTGCTCGAAGGTTTGAAAATAAAGAAAACATAATAGTATCGACTTTATTATGTATATTATCGGTCCACCTAGAAATATCTCAATCACTTTGTCGAAACAGCCCCTCAAATGTGAAATCAGTAACACGGACCAGATTATCATAAGCTGTAAGTGAATTCACGAGAGCACAATTTTCACTTTTTGTACGAACACATTCAAAGCATTTATTAATGTTACCTTTGAGAGATTTTACAGCAACTTTGGTTATCCCCACAGTCCCTGCAATATTTACAGCTTCAGCTTGTCTGACTTCACCAAACTCTCCATAACCTAGGATTGATGAATCAGGGAATTTCAAATTCTGTGATTCATACTCCCACATATCGTGGCTTTCATATTCTGGCCGATTGGTGTGTGAGTCATGGTTTCTGTCTGTGTAAACAATTAGAGGAGACTCTTCACTAGCAGCAGTTGTGACAGGAGATGGACGTGTAGGATCTGTTTCCTGTAAATAGGAAAATATCGGTTTTCATAAAGTTAATAAGAATGTTATAGAGGGACTTTTGCACGGTTCTCATGACGTTTGACGAGTTTATTCAGTGCGTTTTTTTTACAGAAAGAAGTATAACAACTGAATTGACTTAAGGTTGAAGTACACATATTATATACCCAACCGCATGTTATATGTGTGTAGCAATGTAAATACAATGTAATCTGAATGGTATATCGAAACCCTGATACGGTGTTGAAGCTCTAGGTGTCAGCTTCTGTGTCTCCATCCTTATAATATTTAAGGGATAGTACATGAAGAACGTTTATTAATGTGTTTCGGACAAATCAATACAGTTTAAGTATAACGAAAACAGAACCGTGTTGTGCTGCAATTTGTAACTAAGTGTGGCCAAAAACTTGTTATTGTTTATTATTTTGTCGCATTTGGAAAGCTAATGAATTAAATATTTCTGTTATCTCGAACTTAATAGATAAATACAACGTTATTTACGTTATTCAGCGTACGCATTGGCTGTTATTCGGTATCCATTGTTAAATATCTTACAAATGCTAAACATCTCGTTCAAGCTATAGATAAATCAAATTGTCAAAATGAATTGAGTGAAAGACAGCAGTGTACTATATCTACGTCTACCTGCATTTAATGTTATTTTCTAGATTAAAGTTTTTTTTAACACTTTATGGACAGACACGTGTCCTAAGACAAACACATTACCGCAAAGACATAAAAAAGCTTAAATTTTTGTGTGCTGATGTGTTTCACCTCTTCGTGATCGTTATTCTACCGAGTGACTCGTTCGTAGAAATGTTGAGTTTGAAAGAAATTAGATCTTATTTCTTTTTTTTAAGTTCCGGAAAATGAGATCATTGAGATAATTGTCTGGTGGATGACCACTTAAATAGGATTTTATTGATGATAACCTCACCGTTGCTATCACTTGGTCTTGTTGTTCTGCAGAAAGATTTTCAGACACTTGCCCTCTTTTACGCTTTTTAATGAACTGTAACAAAAATGGAAAATATTGCAATGTGTTCCGATTTCAAATTTTAACAAACTTTTACATGTTTCATCCGCCTATCGCAGTCGAATTATTTTAATTTCATCGTTATAATTTTGCAATGTTGTTTCAAAGGTTTAGACAAACATCAGTCTTGTAACACGTTGAAATAGGAATCGACAGGCCCATTCATCTGTACAGTTGTACACAAAATCGATAAAGAACATGATGACATTTCAAGCGCATTCTGAAAGTACAATCTCCTAAGGTGATGGCCAAGCTGGCGAGTAATGTTCTTGAAGTACAGAAACGATTTAGTTGAGACTCATCACAAACACACATTAATATTATTTTGGCTGAGCGTAGGCACTTGGACACGATTTTACGATTTTTGACGTTCATAAAATGACACAAAGTAGTCTCTTTGATCCTACACTTTTTGAACTGGAAAACTCCATATAGGCTCCTCTGAATCCAGACTGATCAAATTGCAACAACAACATGCGAGACTGGCAAATGATGTTCAGGAACAATTCAGAACAAATGTCGATGTCAATCATTTTGCTGAGTGAAGGAAATTACAACGACAAAAGAGTAAAACCATTTGCACTCACCGTAACGATAGATATCATCAACACTGTGATAACTGTTAACAGAATACTGCAAACTATTAGTGTCAAAGATGTCTTCGTTATTTTGACGTCTTCTTCATCTCCAATTTCCGCCATGGAGAGTGACAATTTACTAGTGTATCTTTTAGTTGTTGCTGAAGAAATGACATTTCATTTGGTTCGAACAAGGTTCACATAATAACACACTTAAAGATACAGCAATGTTACCTAATAATGCCCTTCTCATGCAATTTTTTAGAACAATCACATTGAATATATGACTCTTATTACATATGAAACAATAAACCTGGCAAACTCAAGAAAAATTTTAGATGAAAAGCTTTATGTGAGCGATAAAATCACACCTACCACTGCTAATATCGGTCTGACTTAAAAAGCCTTCAGCCGTGTTACTGTGATTAATAGACGTGAACGTCCTTTCCGGTCTGTGTTCTGTAAAAGAGAATAATTTGACACATCAGTTGGGAATAGGTAATAAAGGGGTTTTTGAGAAGTCGTACCATTAGTAACTCTTGGGAGGAAAATAGTTGTGTTTCCGCCACCTGCTTTTAGTAAATAAATATGCAGAGCAAAAAGTTGCCAAGTGGAAGAAATCTCTATTTTTGTCTCTTGTAAGTAAATTTTTATCAGTCTAAGATTCAAGTTCGCGCAGAATTTTGAAGTTTCAGTCATTCGAATCTTTATAACAGTTGCTCTTGTATGCTATTGCCAATCTTGTTTACATGTATTAAAGTATTTCAGACTTTTATCTTGAAACGTGTTTTGTTTGTGTCTAGTTTGTTGTCTTACTTTTAGTCGTCAAGGTGGAAATACAGTGACAGGGTGAACTCTGCATCATAATGTTTGCATATGAATAGTAGAATTTCCCTAAGCCAATCAGTAAGCTCAGAGCTGATGATAAGGTCATTCACAGCATATCAATGTATACTATATAGAATGTGTATGCGATTAGGCCGTGTCGCGATTAGCTATTCTTTCGAAGGCGATCGACATAATTGGGGAACATATGTATAATAACAGACCCCCATGCCCTCGCTTGGAAAAGTACTGGCAGAATACACCGCATCCCGTAGAAAATATCTTCGGTACGCCCTCCGAGGTCATGGGTTCTGTCATGTTAAACATGTCGATTTCCTTTACAGCTTATGTTGTGAGTAGTCGAGTTGTTATCGATAACATTGGTCTTTTTCATGGTTATTCTATTATTTTATTATACTTACCAGCATAACCATGTTTATTATTTTATTGCCTGATTACCATAAATACATATGAGTTAGCATTCAGAGCTATCTTTCATTACAGTCTTACCTAATGTTTGTTTTCTCGATGTTGTTTCCTCCACTGCAATGTTATCCCTTGTGACGATTTCTGTTTGCTCTAAAAACAAAAATATAGTATCTATGTATAATATTTTTTGTTACTATATTGTATTTTAAAAACACCATGAGAAATGTAATACGAAGTGCCGAAAATGCGTTTATGCTTTTTGCATGCCATGAAAATATGATATATTCAATAAAATGTTTATTTAAAGCGTCTTTTCCTGTAACAATGTTTACCATATTTTTAAAGCAAATGGTCAATATCTGACCTTGTACTAATACCTGAATCCTGTGAAATCTGTACAAGAACAATGACGTTCGAATATTTATCTGAGTTTGAGAGTATGGACGTGATTTAATTTAATACGCGTTCCGTTTTGCACTGTGTAGTGACAAATTTTGCTTCCTGTGGGCTCACCAAAACACTATCAACACTGATTCAACACATTTTCAGACCGCGTTGTAGGTCACCATAAACTAGGAAATGGTAGTGAGAAGTTAGATTCTGATGAAAGGGACACTAGTCAAGTTCTCCCTTGAGGTCAATTTTTTATCAAAAAGCCATTGTCAATGAAAGGTTGACGCATTGTATGGTGCAACTGGAGTAAATGTCAATGAATAATGGTCAAACCTTGTACAGATAAGATTGTATAAGGTCAAAGTTACTCTAAAGAAACTTTGCCATATGAAATCGTGTCACGACAGAATCGTCATAGATATGTATGGCATACCACTACGGTGATGCCTGTGTTCCAATTATGAAAGAAATCAATTAAGGCATTGCTGTGCTATGCACTTAATAGAGAAAAAATTGCAAAAAAATTGACATACACATTTGTATAATATAGGATCAGAATCGTCGACCAATTTTAATTGTTCCTGGAAAGGCAAGCAATGGTGGTGGTAAAACATAACAAATTAGTTGCTGTAGCATGACCAAAGAGAATCAAATTTGTACGACGGGAAAACCATAACCCTATATTAACTTTGACGAAATATATCAGTGCTTTTCTGCTTTAAAGCTCTTGTGACCTGAAACGGACACAATTGGCCCGCTAGCAGCCATATTAGATTGCGTTGCACAACAAATCAATGTGGGTATGAATGACATCGGTTTACGTCCTTTTGCTAACTATGCAAGAAATTGTTCGAGGGAATCTGTTTTAAGTTTTTTTTAATTTAACGTTTTAGTCTCTTGTAGGTCGTCAAAATGAAAGAAATTAAAGATGCCTAAACTAGCGACACTTAATCTCAGGCGGCATGTTGAAGGAAAACAATTCCACATGTTACGCAACCGTTTGAGGAAAATGTTATTGCCTAAGAATAATGTTAGCCGAGTGACTATTTTGATGTTAATTAATAAGATTCAGAAACAAGCATGCAGAAAATTGTTGTTGTCATTAAAATAAGGAAAAGATGTTATAAGCAAAATAACTAGCGTGTATCTCGTGACTAAACTTGTTATTTTCGTTACATTTCATTTTGTGAGTAGTCGAGTTGTTATCGATAACATTGGTCTTTTTCATGGTTATTCTATTATTTTATTATACTTACCAGCATAACAATGTTTCTTATTTTATTGCCTGATTACCATAAACACACATGAGCATGCCGTCAGAGCTAAAATCATTCATTATAATCCTACCTAATGTTTGTTGTCTTGATGTTGTTTCCTTTACTGTAATATCATCCTTTGTAACGATTTCCGTTTGGTCTACAAACATAAATATAGTATTTATGTATAAAATTTTTGGTTATTATCATTCATTTAAGTAACACCATGAGAAATGTGATATGATATGTCAAAACGAGTTCATGCTTTTGTGATGCCATGAGAATATGATATGTTCATTAAAATGTTCATTTTAAGGCGTATTTTTCTGTTAACATCGTTTACCATATTGTTTAAATGCATACTGTTTACATTTGACCTTGTACTAATATCCTAATCCTGCGAAATCGGCAAATATACAAATGACGTTCGAACGGTCGAATTCTTTAATGGCACTCTTGTAATCTGAGTTTGGGAGTGTGGATATATTTTAAACGTATAAGCGTTCCTTGTTTCACTGTGTAGTGACAAATTTTGCTTCCTGTGAGCTCACCAAAACACTATCAATACTGATTCAACACATTTTCAGACCGCGTTATAGGTCACCATAACTAGGAAATTGTAGTGAGAAGTTAGATTCTGATAGTTTGTTCCTAACACCTTGCTTTTTCCTGAAAGTCCAATCGACCATAATGTCAGTGTCTTTGAGAAGTGTTTGCAGCAACTTAGAAGTAATAAAGGCTTAAAACATTTTCTGTTAATCAACAAGAGTCGTATAGTGTGTAAATTTATAAACAAAAGTTATAGAGCCCATATTGCCAAACTTATCTCTTATCAAACCAAATAATTTCCAGTATAAAATGGTCCACCTTTTTATTCGAATTTTATATAAAGTGGCAGAAAGTACGTCCTACTTTCAAAACTTGGCAAGTTTATTAAATACAGAAGTATTTATATGTAAAAGTCAATAGAAGATGTCAAGTATTTCGAAATAGATTTCTGAATTATTTGCGTCATTTTCTCCCTGTCTCGTAGTTTTGTACCGCAGGAAGTCGTCCAAATTTTGTTTGTTTATTGAATTGATTACCATATGTACGAGAGATAGAACTTATGTGAACAGACTCCCTCCTGACAATGACATGCTTTTTTCCAAATTTAACAAAGAACCTCATTCCTTTCGCAGAAGACAGTGGTTTTCTGTAATAATATCACCCTGTCTTCTTTTAATAAAAACTTTCAAACTATTATCAAAAGACTTGAACATTACCCACATGATTAGCAAATATGTTACTCACTGATATCACAACAACGATTTTGTGAACAAAACCTTACACAATTAGCAGTTTGACCTATCGCACTCATACTATTGACTATTCGCAAGCTAAGTTTACCAATCACCCAATCTGCCTGACAAATGTCGTCTCAGGTAACAATATACAACATCCTTCCTACCTGTAATAATTTTTGTTGATGGTTTAGGACTCCTGTAATTTTCCGATATGGTTATTACATCATCTGTCATAAGAAATAACAGATAGAGACTCTTATAAGGTTGTAAATGTGAAAGGATAATTTAGTATTTGTGTATTTATACATTTCATTAAATGTTTTTGGAAGATGTTTTTAAAATAGGATCCATAGTCAAGTTCGTATTTAAGGTAAAACAGTTTGATCAAACAAGCCCTTGTCAATGAAAATCTCCACATGTTACTATGCAACTGGACTAACTGTCAGTGAATAACAGCCAATACCCTGTACTGATTTGAGTATACGAAGTCACAGAGTAATATTAAAAAAAACCTAGACATAAGCAGTCGTATCACGAAAGAATCGACTTACATATGTATGGCATACCAGTAGGGTGATGCCCGTGTTCCCATCAAGAGAAATAAATTAAGGCATCGCTGTGTTATTCATTAATATAGAAAAATTGCAAAAAGATGGACAAACACATTTGTAAAATATCATAGTATATTTGTATAGTTTCATAGTATATATATATATATATATATATATATATATATATATTATATATATATATAATATAATAACAAAATTACTTCAAGTACAAAATAATGGTATCTGTTACTGTCTGATGATTGCAGGGTGCATTAAACTTAAGTAACAGATACCATTACTTTGTACTTGAAGTAATTTTGTTATTATTTATAACGCTCTGCTTTAGCATCGAGCACTGTAATTTCCCACGAGGACATCTGTATACTTCGAGATATATATATATATATATATATATATATATATATATATATATATATATATATATATATATATATATATATATATATATATATATATATATATATACATATATATATATATATATATATATATATATATATATATATATATATCACCAATTTACAACAGATTTACAACAATTAGTTCCTGGAAAGGTATGGTGGTGCACTTTATATAAATAAAACACAACAAAATAGTTGCTTCTGGGCTATACAAAATTGTACCATGACCAAAAGAGAATTAAATCTGTACGACGGAAAGCAATACGCTTGTGTCAATTTTCAACGAGATATATCAGTGCATTTCTGCTTTAAAGCTCTAGACCTGAAAACGGAAACAAACTTGCCAGCTGGCGGCGATATTAAATTGCATTGCTCACACAATTAATGTGCGTATGAATGATATCGGTTCATATCCTTGTGGTAAGTATGCTGGCAAAGAAACTGTTCGAGGGATTCTTAATTAAACATTAAAATGTTTAATGCTTTACACATTGAAATATTGAGTGAAAGTGTGTCTGGCATCCACATTAGATCTTATTGTCATGAAAACTGTCGTACATTATGTGCGAAATAAGTCGAAGCATATCAAGGCTCTTGATAAAAAAACAAAAAAAATTCAAAATGGCTGTGTCGAGGCCAGATTTAATCTTACGGTGAATAAGCAGTTGCAGTATGTACAAGACTTTTTTCTTTGTAATAAACCGGCCAAAGCATGTCTTCGCTCCGGCCTTAGACTTGAGAAATGAATCGAAATGGCAACCAAGCGGCCCGTTTGGATTGCCCCTCCATAATAATAGGATTACATATGTACACGTCGAGTAGTGACCATGTGCTAACTTCAAATAAAATCGGTCAACACATATTTAGTGACGGCTCTAGCTATAACATAATTAAGACAAAATGCCGTGACGCTTGAGTATAGCGAACAAATGTAAATATGCCGTAGACTTATGTCCCTTAACCACCTTGAGCACAATTGGTTCATTCATGTCTTACTTACCCACTTGGACGTGAGAATATTGAAAAACAATTGACAAATTTTGGATCATTTTGAGACAAAAAATGTTTATGCCCTTGCACCAACTTCGAAGAAACCAATACAAGCTTCTCTGATAAAAGCTCGCGTCCGGACGGACACATGAACTTACGCATCGACAAGAACAAAACGCAGAAGTCCATCTGCCCAGACATACTCTAGGGGGTCTACTAAGTCGTCATAAAACGCAGGTGTCTGAAGGAAATAGATACGTCGCCTTCACCTTTTTGTTTTGTGTTGAAGGTTAACCTCAGAAAATGCCTTCGTTTGAGAGTTTTCCCGTTGTAATCTATTTTGCTCAGTACTTGATTGTCGCTTTTCTGTAAATAGAGAAAAAAACATACACTTTCGCTTCCTGAGTGAGATTCTCTTGTTTACTGTATAGGCTTACTTTTATAAATTAGCATTTAAATTAGAATTTCTGGTCGCTTTCGTTCTCATTTTTCTCAAGTCTTGTGCAGCCAATAAGAATAAGTCAAGTTGAACTTGAAAAACACACTGACCCCCCTATTGGGCATTTCAAAAACATGGTGACGCCCCATCACCAAAGACAAAAACAGGGTGACCCCCATGAATCCACCGCCCCCCCCCCCCCTGGCTAAAGCAACTTACAAGTCCCTTAGCTACATGCTCGCGTGTACCTCCATGCTCCTTGTGTCAAATGCCCCGAGGAAAGTCCAAGACCAAGAATTGCTGTCTTTTTACTCAAATTTATCTTCATCCATCATTGTGCATGGGTTTATTGCACCAAGATTTCAGTATTAATTTTTTGTCTTTATTCTCGTAACTGTGTAGACCGCGAAAGTTCGTTGCACAGCTGACGGACTGCAGCGGTCTCAGTGAACGATCGTTGTATGGTTGACGCCGTTGTATGGTTGACGAGTAGCCCTGCGTACAGGTCTGTGTGTTCCCGGCGTTATACGGCCTCCACCACAGCCGTATAACGCCGGGAACACACAGACATGTACACAGGGCTAGGCTATGAGCAGCCCAGATCAGTGGTGATCTCACCTGATAGCAATACCACGATCATTGTTGTGGCTAGCTTACTAGATCAAAATAAACCGGAAAGTTCAAATGCACTTGAATAGCACAAGCGCCAGCACTATGCGTGTATTAGCTTTCGTCTTGCCAGGGTCTAGCCACAGTCCCTTGGTGGGCTATTCAGCTGTGGGACTATTCCACCCATAGACGAGTGTACAGAAGCGAGAAACACCTCAAGTCTGGAAACAGAATGGCTATAAAAACCACGCCATGTCACATTCCGTGTCCGATTTCACTGTGAAAATTAGCAAGTTCATCTATCATGTAACCGTCGATCGTTCCCTATCATTCTCAAAATTCATACCTGGTACTTAATTTGCTTCAAAAACGCTCGTTTCGTGTGATTTTCGGCCGATTCGATGGACACATCGTCAAAACATAAGCGTGAGCAACATTCCGTCACCTCTTGGGTACCTCCACTTAACTGATGTTGGCGCCGCCTATCCATGAGGGATGACTGGAATGTTGCTCACGCTTATGTTTTGGCGAGGTGTCTTCTGAACTCGGCCGAAAATCACACGAAATGAGCATTTTGTAAGCAGATGAAGTATCAGGTATGAATTTTCGTGTGATTTTCGGCCGAGTTCAGAAGACACCTCGCAAAACATAAGGCATGAACAACCTTCCAGTCACCCCTCATGGGTACGCGGTGCTAACGTCAGTAAAGTGGAGGTGACCGGAATGTTGCTCACGCTTATGTTTTAGCGATGTGTCCGTCGAATTCGGCCGAAAATCACACGAAACGAGCGTTTGTGAAGCAAATTAAGTACCAGGTATGAATTTTGAGAATGATAGGGAACGGTCGACGGTTACATGATAGATGAACTTGCTACTTTTCACGGTAAAATCGAACGTCGAAGATGACATGGTGGCACAATCCCAATACGAAATAGCCATTTCATTTCCTGACTTGGGGTGTTTCTCGCTTCTGTACACTCGTCTATGGGGCGAATAGTCCCAGAGCTGAATAGCCCACCAAGCGACTGTGGTCTAGCCGCGTACGATACCGGGCAGAGTTCAATCACGCTTTCTGAGCACAAGCATCACTAGTTATTACACTTAATCCAAGACGAGTCTGTATGTAAAATTTCCCACCGAGTCTTTGTATAAAACTTCTCAGCTATAGCTCTCTTCAAAACGTATCTGTATATGTAACATTTTCTCACAAGTCTGTGTATAAAACTTCCCAGCTATAGGTGTGCCCTCAGAATGAGACTGTATGTAAACTTTTGCTGTGTGTAGTTGTATCATCAGAGCGAGGCCCGATATATATAAACTTTTTGCAGCTGTATTGCTGTATCAGAACGAGATTCTATATGAAAGAAACTTACTCAGCTCAGCTTCATCAGAACGAGGCTGTATATATAAGATTTTGCAGCGCTGTCAGATACTGTAAACGTCAGCAGCTGCCTCGAAAACGAGGCTCAATGTAAAATCTTCGAGCTGTATCAAAGTCCGATGTATGTATGTATGTATGTATGTATGTATGTATGTATGTATGTATGTATGTATATGTGTGTGTGTGTGTGTATGTATGTGTGTGTGTGTATGTATGTATGTATGTATGTATGTATGTATGTATGTATGTATGTATGTATGTATGTATGTATGTATGTATGTATTCTACATGTATGAATGAATACGCTATATGCGTGCGCGTATTTTTTTCTATATGTATGTATGTATATGTATGCATACGCAAACATATGTGTAGGGTAATGTGTGTATACACACGCATATATATATATATATATATATATATATATATATATATATATATATATATATTATATATATATAATTCCTCTCTCTATATAGAATTTCCACCTTTTCTATCTCTAAAAAAAGTTTGATTGTGTAAATTAATTTTTTACATTTGGCGCCTCGTATTCTTTTTTTATGTGTATATATGTAATCAATTGCATTTCTCGGCGATTCCCATTGAAGACGTAGTTTACTCAGTGCAACTATACAATACGATACAACATTGCTTCTCTTGTCAAACTCCGCGATTAAAAGCGTAGCAGTCACCAAAAAAATACATGTTGACTGCAAATCACAATTCGAATTATTTTGTTCTTTCAGTTTTCCCAAAACAAAGCAGAAAATGGTGGTTGTCTGAGTTGCGGACGAATAGGTTGTCGAACTCACGGTGCCTATTCATGCGCTAAACCCAGTTGTTGCATAAAATCCATAGTTGATAGTAAGGTCATCAGGTCTCATGACTAAAGTTTCAATATACATTTAATCAGGTGATGAAATTTGTATTGAACATATTGTCAATACAGTTTCATTCTATTGGTATCATTTCATTAACAACCCTTCTCTTAATCTAATCTCTAAATCTCGACAGGAAAATACACATTGCTGACACTCATTTAGTGTAAAATATCATGTGTTCATCATAATGTTAAAAGCCTTGGAACAATTAAAATCGACTGTCAGATATATAAACACTCAAGATTACCATTACAGAGTTTGAGATAAAGTAAAATTTATGAAACAAAATCAATATGTCAATGCATTTAAGGCTTTATAGCTAAAAATTAACTGTGAAGGGGTAGATAACAGAAGTCAGAATTGGGTGACCTAAATTCTCTACAGGTCAGGTTATATATCAGGGCACACACAAATTGACAATTTTACGACAACTTCTATGGAAAACAGAGAAACAAATGGTAACTATTCAATATCAACAACGACCAATGCTAGAATAGGAATGAAATGTGCCCGTTGCTGGGTTTCCTTAGTCCGTCAGATTTCTACTAAAACTAAACACCCGAGTGTTATTTCTGTGTCATAATGCCGGTTCAGACTCAATGATGCGAAACTAAATTTGCATACAAAGCAAGTTTTGATACGCATGAGTGGTTAAGAAATTACACACTATTTAGAATGAAAGAGTATAGCATTTAGATTAGCAAGAAAAGCGCATCAATCACTAGTGAGCGCTGATACGGTAGGTACATGCAAGGTAATAATTTTCTGTTTTACAAATCGAAAAGGATATAAATAAGAGACTGATGGTAGAACTTTTGCTTAATCAGATAATTTGTTCTTGAATAAGTGTTTTCTTTACGAAAATATCTCACCAGACATTTGGTGCAATGACGAAAGTGGAGCCAAATTAAATGTACGAAATCGGTACATTTTCATGGAGGTGCATGCACTAAATTCCATTTTTACATCATGCGGTTGTGATATCGATGGCAGTGATATATTGAGTTAGAACTGTCAGATACTTTAGGTTCATAATTCAAAAGAACGGCAGTGATACCCTTCGAGTTTTAACGCCACAGTGATATTTGTGAATGTTTATTGAAAGATCACTGTCTGCTTGAATCAAAATATATACTGTGGTGAAATGCGGCTGTTGTATAATGTTGTTATAGACTGAATTATACGTCTGGTAAAATTTTGTTAAATTTTCTATCTAATACGCACTCCCATCGTACGGCATCATCGCCTTATTAAGAAATCATGGTCAAAACCGCTCCACTGAACGGTAATATGACCAAAGTCAAAATCATATGAGCAAGAATTTATCAAATAACACCACTGAGGGCGCTATTTCATCTCGGACTCAAAACTTCAAACGACTTGCTCCTAACGAAACTCAATCTGTAATCAAACTGACATAGACTGAATATTTGGCGTTGTAATGTGAGTCGATGGATGTTTAAAGAGAGAATAATTAGTTAAAATTACTAAGGTGGCGTATGGGAAATGATTTACGTGTTTAAGTTTTTTGTGTTGTATATGTTCGCAATTAATATCAATGCACATTGAATATCTAACTTACCTTCAACAAATAAAGTAACGTGTCCAGACTTTCTAATACGCTTTCCATTGGACGACTTGTAGACAACCATACAGTTATATATATCCCCGTCGGTCTTGTCTACGCTATGGATTGTCAGTGATGGTATATTTTTGATTTCTAATCTAGTACTAGACTTGTGGAGTCTGTCATTGGATGGAAAGATTTGAAGTAAAAAGACCTCTCCTCTAGCTCCTTTATCCCAACGAACGGTGTAAATTTCATTATGCGATTCACGGTCATGTATGCAGGGGAGTTCAACAGATTCTCCAGCAAATGCGTTTATATCAGCATTTGTCATGAGTACAGTTGAAAACGAATCGAGAACTGAAAACAGATATTTAAGACACGTTACATTAAGACACAATGCAGTCGCTGCAGAATGTTATCGCATCAAGAACACAATAAAAAGATTCGACTTGCATTTGCACTTTTGTGATACGGATATACTGTTAAAACAGTATCCAAGAAATAGATTAAGATGTAATTTTCTTACCTACGAGTAATGCCACCGCGTAAATATGTAATCTTTCCATATTAGTTTCTATGATTCGCAATTCGACCTAAGTTGCAGCTTTCCTGACATATAATGATCAGAGCAGTGTGTTCTACCGGCATTTACAACGTGACATGTTTTACCTTGTCTCATTAGACGACAAACAGACGAAGTTTCGGTTTCAAGATTAACATGCAAACATTTCAGGACAATGTCAGACAACAACGAAGTGAGAAAGATTTATGTATCGAGCACCATAGAATCGAGATATATTAATATATTGCCGTTTTTAAGGTTAAGCAAAAATACTTAAGCATGTACCAATAGATATTAGACGCTCTTATTACAAAGAAGTTCCGTAAACAAAAATATCAGAAAATTTGAATATCCAATTTAAAGTAATATTACCTGTCGTTGATGGCGTATGCGATTTCATGTCCTGTATAGCATTGCACACATACTGTGCTGTCCTGATTATTGGTTATTTTAGCGTGTTGAAAGTTATACAGAACTGCTTGGGATAATTTACAACCGTGGCCACTTTAGTGTTGACCAAGGCTACTTGATACAGGCAGAAATTCTGCTGGTACGAAGGCAAAACTAGGTCTGTCTAGGGTTGTATGTTGCCTGCAAGAGTGAGCTAATCTGTCATTTATACCCTGGAACGTTAATTGAAATCTTTAATTGGTACTAGACGCTATACAGAATTGACATCCGCATACTCGTCTTTATCCCTTGGAATGTCAGTTTAACAATAAGTACTGTATGTTATAGCAGAAGAAAAATGATGTAAGATAATAAGGGTTGTTTTTCTCATTTGTGGTAAACAATGAAATAACATAAATGCGAAAATCTCATTTACATTTACAGGTACTGAGTAGCTCTTTCAGCACATTTACAAGGATTTCCACTTCTTTGTCTTTTCCAGATGCATATGAACGTGAATGCGTGCTTCTTACTAATATTACTGATCACTGGATGTTCGTTTATGCCAAGGGTATTGTAACGGAAGGGGGCATAAATGGTAAGAAAAAAATCACTTTGATCAAATTTGTTATAGCGCCTTTATTTATTATCGAAATTCAATATTCCATTTTTTAATCTTTGATTCGAACTTAACACTTGATGTGATTACTACATTGTATATCCTAATATAATATGAGGTTTATTTTAGGAAACGTATGAAATTGATAGATATTTAAAGGAAACGAATCAAGCTACTGTTGATCATCTCACTCACTCTGTGTCAGTAGCGCATGTTAAAGGAAACACCCTCTAAAAACGCCCTCTGTCTCACTTCCCTATATGTAATTTTCTCAGTGCGAAAAGTAGATATTAAATTAAATTATTCTTTGAAACCCCCCCCCAACCAAAAAAAAGTTACGTGTTAAATTGCTGAAACAGGTTGCCATATTTTGAACAAATATTTCAACACAAAATGTGAACAGTGACTTAATATCAGTTATAATATACACTGATATCGCAGCATAACCATAGCATGTAACGCAATTAATACAATAATTTGTTTTGTCATGTGCTTGTTTTAAAATCCAAGAGCCCATGAATAATGAGAACGTTTACGAAAGTTATTTATACTATGCCAAATACATTTCACATAAGTGCACATGAAGGTATTGCAAAATTACCTGAAGACTGGTCCGCAAGTAGTTTGTATAATTTTTAATGCCCTTATATTCACAAAGTAATTGCCTTGAATGCAATAGCTGGGCTTCAACATCCTCTTAAGGAGGGTGCTCGCTCTTGAACTTCTGCTATAACTGTGGACGGGTCTATTTCAATCATCTAATCTTACTGTTATGCTTCTTATTTCTACAGATTAATTTATCTTCTTTTCGGAAATGTAAATTTTCCCTAATTTTTAAAAACGTTCCGTATACAAGCTTCCCGTTCTATTATGATATTAACTGTATATGGTTTGTCGCTCATCAGTCACAATTACGGTGGATATTTATGGATCTTTGACATGTACATTGCCTTTCTATTGAATAGTAGTCGTGCACAGTGTGCTGCATGCCAACGATAGACAACAATAATTCAACAGAATCTTGTAGTTCCAAATTGTTATGCTGTGCAACGTTTATTGGGCTGTTCGTACATAATTTTACCCGTAAGCTTGATTTCACAAGTTTAATTTTCAAGTTTATCTTCGTTCAACCTTATTGTACATTTTTCAGATTGCACTACGAAAGACATCAAGGTATACAGACAGCATGCTCCTGAAAACATGTTTCGTGAGCTTAGGAAAAAAGGAGAGGTCTACGGAGTCTTTGGTAAGAGAGCACAACTATCATATACCTAGATTAACGTGTGCGCCTGTGAAATAAGCTATGGGGGGAAGCGCCCTCTCATCCGTGCGTTTTTTGTTTTTTCGTTTTTGTTTATAATAATAATAATAGTTCTTTATTTCAGACTGAAATGTCCATATAAGGAAAATACAAAAGGAATCACCTGAAAAATTCTCTCAGTCCCTGGGATAATGCTTTTGCTCAAAAGTTTACAAGTTTACAGTTTGTTTTTTACGTATCACGCCCCGGCCCGGTGCCAAAATTTGGATAAAAGGTTGAATTCCGGACCTATTTTTGTATTTAGAACGTTTTACTGTTAACAATAGTTCGCTAGATTCATAAATTATAGTCAGTCACACTACGTCCAAATATGGGCAACCGCGAGGATTTCTGAACTACCTCTTTTCTGCAGATCTGGTTACTACGTGCGTTGCTATCCGGAAACGTTCGATTCGTACACAAAGCAAGCGCAAGATCAGCAAAACGTCTCACTCATATCGTAGTGGGACGACAGTGGAGCCGCGCCGATGACATCGGTTGATATTTCTAAGTACTGGTGAAATCCAGTGTATACAGTATTATGTGTAAATGCGTGCCTGTTCATTGTAAATTATGATCATTTACATCAGTAATTTGTCCTAACACCCCGATTTCAGCCTAGATATATCTGTTGGTTACTTATGTTGCTTTGCGTGTTCTAGAATTCTGCAGGTAACAAATGATGCATGTCAATCCACGACGGGAAGCCGACATCGCTTTTCTGAAAAATTGACACAAAAGGCGATGAATTTTTTAAAACTGCACGCATTTTTTACTCCAAAACAATGCTAAATATTATGTGTTAACTAAATTTCCATTAGGTATTATATGTTGTAGCCCAAACATGGGACTATATGCCCGAGGGTAGGTGCCCATTTTCCCGACTTAAGGTGAAGTACTACGAATTACGTCAAATTAAGTTGTGGTGTCATTTTCTTGAAACTTTGCACAAATATTCTTGGAAGTTGTGCATGTGCAAAAATGAAATAAAAAATGGGGGTCACCACGCTCGTTTCCATGGAAACGGGCGTTAAAATGGCGTCGTTAGAAATAAATAAAATGATATAATTCACTTAAACTAAAGAAAGCAATTATAAAACGCTTAGCAAATGAGTTAATTTTAATAAATACCAAGACTTAAGATCCATATCTATCGAATGTATAGTTTTCATGATGTTTGTGAAACTATTTTAACATAAGTATCGATTACAACATTACGATATCAAAATTACATCACTACATAATTTTCGAACTTTCTTCCTGTCGCTTTGAATGGTGTCATTTTGACCAAACTTGGCGAATAAACTCCTGACATAATACCATTTAGTTTACACTTTTAATAAAAGGGTGTCACCACGCTACTTTTTACAATATCTCCAGGTGAATGGGTAATTTGCGCCATATAAATGGGAGAGAAATGTTAATTTTTCGCTCATATTGAATAAAAACCAGCTTCCTAGGGGGTCAAAATATGACAAGGTTATAGGTCACATGTATTTCTAAGACACTGGGTCAAAAAATTAGATAAAAGCGCAATTTCAACAATGACAGGTGATGTTAAATACATGCGCTACAAAATAACCCATTTGCGGCAGGCTGGAGTTAAATCTGCGCAGAAACGTTCTAAAGCGTGTGCGCGTCCGAATTCGTCGCCCTTTACCTTAAGGAGGGCAATGATCTCCTGCCCCAAGGGATACACCCTTCTTTGAGCTTTAATGTTTTATTACATGCATCTCTTACACAGTTTTCACTCAAATATTTAGCTTTAGTGGCAAATGATAATCAAATGCTTTATTTCCATTTTAGACGACAAAACCGTTAAATGGAAAGCTTTTCATCATCGAATGGCGCATTGATATATTTAAACTACTGTTTGCGGTTTATCAATTTTTTATGCAATTTTTTTCAAAAACCGGATTTCCCATGCAAAATATGAAATTTCAAGACTTTGACATCAAAAGTTGTCAAGTTGAAAATAATTCCGGTTCACTTTCAGTCAAGTAATGACTATGCGGCCAGCGACGTCATCGACGATTAACCATTGAGTCCTATGGAGCGCTTGACGTTAGATATACGAGGCATGTAATACAAAATCTTTACGGCCCTGATAAGGATTTACCTGACGTTGGTCGTAAGGGCCCGAGTATGAGAGGGCTCTTCCGTCGTGCCATCAAGGTCCGCAAAACGCATATCAGGGCCGTAAAGATTATTAGCTAATCTTCTTCCCTGTTTGTTCAAATAATTGAACAAACGTTTATCATTTATTACCCCTTTACAACATAGCAAAGTAAAAGAATACTCATATGAAACTGACAATAACGATACATCAATAGTGATCACAAGTTGCACTATATGACACAAACCCATGACCCATGACGGCAAGCGCGCCGTACAAGCGGTATTTGCACGAGTGCTGCGGTGTATTTGGCAGCAGTCCTTTCACGAGCGAAGCGAGGTCATGGGGTTCTGTTATTATTGCATATCTTATATCTTTTGTTTGCATCATTTAGCGAGAGAATCGATGATTAGTCGTGGGTACTACTTGTCTGTCAAACTCCTTTGACGCGACTTCATATGCGGAGTATATAACATTGACATCACTGTAATGTGGCATCGAATCAGCTTTCACTTTTCATTGGTCAATGCCGCCACACCCTCTATTTTCATTTACTAAACTTTTGTTTACTTGTTCATCGAGGATGACCTCAGAGGAACGTCGCGACTGATAGCTCGTGCTCGCGATCTCTCACACATACGTCGCAACTTTACAGAAGCCATAGATGGTCAAACGAAGAGAACTTTGCACATTTTGTATGGTGTCAAATCCATGCCAAAATTACTACTGTGATTTTACAACTTGACATGCAACTCCGTTTGTATGTCAACTCCGTTTGTGCATTTCACTACTCCGTATCCTATTCCACAACTCTGTATGCTATTCCGTTTTCTATTCCACAACTCTGTATGCTATTCTGAATTTCATTTGACAAGTCCACATTCGATTCTGAATTTTATTTCACAACTCCACATCCCATTCTAGACCTAGCTCTGCGGAGCAGGGCAGTGTTACTGGCTATCGAACGAGATTCACAATGGCGGACGCGAAATGGTCCCCTCGCACAGAGAGAGAAATGCGAGCTTTGCATAAGTCTAAAAACGAACAAACAATCACTGTTTCTTTGTCATATGCTTGCTGAGTATTTCCCATTTTATATACCGATGCAAGCTGCCTAAATTGTTGAATTCTTGTTAATTAGTCATAATGTAAAGACCCACAATACAGTTGTCAACAATCACAGATATGATAAGTTTATATTATCTTATGTTTACATCCCAAATTACTTTGCGATGCCAAACTTCAATAAAAGAAACAAGCTAATAAACATAACAAAAAGTTATAAAATCAAAAGTTAATTCATTTACTGGCCCCGATTATATCCTTCAGATGCAGCTAAAGGAAGGACACAATGTACTTAAAGTATCTCTCCCCTCCCTTCTTGGCCAAAGAATCATAGCTGATGCAGACTAAAATAAAAATGTGTTTCAGAAAGTAACTTTTGATGGATTTTTTTTCTTTTACCTAAGTGCGTCATCTGTTTTTGTCAAGTTTCTTTGGCTGATTTTTATTGACATTTGTGGCGAATCTTTTTTTGATAATTTTTCACTCCTCCAAGGATATCAAATGGTCCACCTCTTTCTGGCAAAAGGCCTCCCACCACAGCCCTGCTGACTGCCATAGGCAAAACCACTGGTTGCAACGCGCAGTTTCTCCGCCGAAAACAATCGATTTTTCATCCAAAATCGTGATCGATCTCCTATTTTGAGCACGCTCAACTTGTCTAGATACACGATGTGCTAAGCTGTGCTTTTAAACTTACACAAAGCCCACTTTTCTCTCTCTATGCGATGGGACCATATCCGTATCAGACGCCATTGTGAATCTTGGTCTTTCCCTTGATCCTCACGCGCGATAAGCCTCCAATTGTGCACCATAGACAAAACCGCTGATTGCAGCACGCAGTTCTTTTTTCGAAAACAGCCGATTTTTAATTCTAAATCGTCATCGATCCCAGTTTTCGAGCACGCTCATCTTGTTGAGATACACAATGTGCTAAGGTGCGGATAGCAACGCACGTAGGACGAATGGAACGTTTGCGGATAGCAACGCGCGTAGTAACCAGAATCGAGATAGTTCAGAAATGCATGCGATTGCCCATATTTGGGCACCGGGCCGGGGCGTGATACGTAAAAAATGCACGAATCTGAGGGCGCTTTCTCCCATAGCTTTACACAGGCACGTGAATGTAGGTATATGATAATAGTACTTATTTCTATAATATGAAGAACTCG